>NW_024725919.1:0-14362 GCF_018991925.1 Homarus americanus
AAAGTCCTCTGATCGAGTATACCAAATTCCCCTGATCGAGTATAACAAAGGCCCCGGGTTGAATATAACAAAGCCTCCTGACTGAGTATAACAAAGTCCCCTGGACGAGTATAACACATCCCCTGATCGTGTATAACAAAGTTACCTGGTCGAGCATAAGAAAGCCCCCCTGACCGAATAATACAAAGTCCCATGATCAAGTATAACAAAGTCCCCTGATCGAAAATAAGAAAGTCCCCTGGTCGAGTATAACAAAGGCCCCTAATGGAGAATAACAAAGACCCTGATGGAGTATAACAAAGCCCCCTGATCGAGGAAAACAAAGCCCCCCCTAATCGAGTATAACAAAGTCCTTATCAGCGAGCATAACAAAAGGCCCCTGGTCCGAGCATAACAAAAGTCCCTGGTCGACTATAACAAAATTCCTGATCCGATATGGCAAAGTCCCTGGTCGAGTATAACAAAGATCGAGTAAAACAAAGTCCCCCGATCGAGTATAACAAAGTCCTCTGATCGAGTATAACAAAGTCCCCCGATCCAGTATAACAAAGGCCCCTGATCGAGTATAACAAAGTCCCTTGGTCGAGTATAACAAAGTACCTTTATCGAGTATAACAAATTCCCCTGATCAAGTATAACAAAGTCCTCTGGTCGAGTATAACAAAGTCCTTTGGTCGAGTATAACCAAGGCCCCTGATCGAGAATAACAAAGTCCCCTGATCGCATATAACAAAGTCCCCTTATCGAGCATAACAAAGGCCCCTGGTCGAGCATAACAAAGCCCCCCTGACCGAATAATACAAAGACCCCTGATCAAGAATAACAAAGTCCCCTGATCGAAAATAACAAAGTCCCCTGGTCGAGTATAACAAAGGCCCCTGATCGAGTATAACAAAGTCCTCTGATCGAGTATACCAAATTCCCCTGATCGAGTATAACAAAGGCCCCGGGTTGAGTATAACAAAGCCTCCTGACTGAGTATAACAAAGTCCCCTGATCGAGTATAACACATCCCCTGATCGTGTATAACAAAGTTACCTGGTCGAGCATAAGAAAGCCCCCCTGACCGAATAATACAAAGTCCCCTGATCTAGTATAACAAAGTCCCCTGATCGAAAATAACAAAAACCCCTGGTCGAGTACAACAAAGGCCCCTAATGGAGAATAACAAAGACCCTGATGGAGTATAACAAAGTCCCCTGATCGAGGAAAACAAAGCCCCCCCTAATCGAGTATAACAAAGTCCCCTTATCGAGCATAACAAAGGCCCCTGGTCGAGCATAACAAAGCCCCCCTGACCGAATAATACAAAGTCCCCTGATCAAGTATAACAAAGTCCCCTGATCGAAAATACCAAAGTCCCCTGGTCGAGTATAACAAAGGCCCCTAATGGAGAATTACAAAGACACTGATGGAGTATAACAAAGCCCCCTGATCGAGGAAAACAAAGCCCCCCCTAATCGAGTATAACAAAGACCCCTGATCGAGTATAACAAAGTCCCCTGATCGAGCATAACAAAGACCCCTGATCGAGTATAACAAAGTCACCTGATCGAGTATAACAAAGTCCCCTGGTTGAATATAACAAAGCCCCCTGATCGAGTATAACAAAGTCCTCTGATCGAGTATACCAAATTCCCCTGATCGAGTATAACAAAGGCCCCGGGTTGAGTATAACAAAGCCTCCTGACTGAGTATAACAAAGTCCCCTGATCGAGTATAACATATCCCCTGATCGTGTAAAAAAAAGTTACCTGGTCGAGTATAGTAATGTCCCCTGATCGAGTAAAACAAAGGCCCCTCATCAAGTATAACAATGTCCCCTTATCGAGCATAACAAAGGCCCCTGGTCGAGTATAACAAAGCCCCCCTCATCGAATATTACAAAGTCCCCAAATCAGGTATAACAAAGTCCCATGATCGAGTATAACAAAGTCCCCTGGTCGAGGAAAACGAAGCCCCCTGATCGAGTAAAACAAGTCCCCTGATTGAGTATAACAAAGTCCCCTGGTTGACCATAACAAAGGCCCCTGGTAGAGTATAACAAAGTCACTTAATCGAATACAACAAAGCCCCCTTATCGAGTATAACAAAGGCCACTGGTCGAGCATAACAAAGCACCCTGCTCGAGTATAACAAAGACCCCTAATCGAGTATAACAACGTCCCCTGATCGCGTATATCAAACCCTCCTGGTCGAGCATAAAAAAGGCCCTGTTCGAGTATAACAAGGTCTCATGATCGAGTATAACAAATTCTCCTGGTTCGAGTATAACAAAAGCCCCTGATATAGTATAACAAAGGCCCCTGATCGAGTATAACAAAGGCCCTGGTCGAGTATATCAAAAGCCCCTGATGATCAAGTAGCAAAGGCCCTTGATGGGTATAACAAATGCCCCTCATCGGGTATAACAAAAGTCCCCTAATCGAATATAACAAAAGCCCCTTGATCCGAGTATAACAAAATGCCACTTGTCGAGCATAACAAAAGGACCCTAGTTGAGTATAACAAAGTCCCCTGATCGAGTATATAAAACCCCTCTGGTCGAGTATAATAAAGGCAATGATCGAGTATAACAAAGTCTCATGATCGAGTATAAGAAATTCCCCTGGTTCGAGTATAACAAAAGCCCCTGATATAATATAACAAAGGCACCTCATTGAGTATACCAAAGTACCTTTATCGAGCATAACAAAGGCCCCTGGTAGAGTATAACAAAGCTTCCCTGATCGAATCTCACAAATTCCCCTGATCATGTATAACAAAGTCCCCTGATCGAGTATAAGAAAGTCCCCTTCTCGAGGAAAACAAATCCCCTGATCAGCGAGTATAACAAGGCCCTTCATCGCGAGTATAACCCAAGGCCCTGATCGAGAATAACAAAAGTCCTCTGATCGGAATATAACAAAGAGTCCTTATCAGGGCATAACAAAGCCCCCTCATCCGAATAATACAGAAGTCCCTGATCAAGTATAACACATCCTGATCGAAATTATAACACATCCCTGATCGTTATAACATAATATCCCTGATCATTATTATAACAAAGTTCCCTGGTCGAGTATAGTAATATTCCCTTCATCGGGTATAACAAGGACCTCATCGAGTATGAAAGTAACCTTATCAGGCAACAAAGGCCCGATGGTCGAAGTATAACAAAGCTCCTCTGATCCAGATCTTACAAGTCCCTGATCCAAGTATAACAAAGTCCTGAATTAGAGTATAACAGAAGTCCCCTGATCAAGTATAACACATCCCCTGATCGAGTATAACACATCCCCTGATCGAGTATAACATATCCCCTGATCGTGTATAACAAAGTTCCCTGGTCGAGTATAGTAATGTCCCTTCATCGAGTATAACAAAGGACCCTCATCGAGTATAAGAAAGTAACCTTATCGAGCATGATAAAGGCCCGTGGTCGAGTATAACAAAGCTCCTCTGATCGAATCTTACAAAGTCCCCTAATCAAGTATAACAAAGTCCCCTGGTCGAGTATAACAAAGTCCCTTGATCGAGTATAACAAAGCCCCCTGATCGAGTATAACAAAGTCCCGTGATTGAGTATAACAAATTCCCCTGATCGAGTATAACAAAGGCTCCGGTTGAGTATAACAAAGCCTCCTGACTGAGTATAACAAAGTCCCCTGATCGACTATAACACATCCCCTGATCGAGCATATCATATCCCCTGATCGTGTATAACAAAGTTCCCGGGTCGAGTATAGTAATGTCCCTTGATCGAGTATAACAAAGGCCCCTCATTGAGTAAAACAAAGTCCCTTATCGAGCATAACAAATGCCCCTGGTCGAGTATAACAAAGCCCCCCTCATCGAATATTACAAAGTCCCCTGATCAAGTATAACAAAGTCCCTGATCGAGTATAACAAAGTCCCCTGGTCGAGGAAAACAAAGCCCCCTCATCGAGTATAACAAAGTCCCCTCATCGAGTATAACAAAGTCCCCTGGTTGACCATAACAAAGGCCCCTGGTCTAATATATGAAAGTCCCCTAATCGAATATAACAAAGCCCCCTGATCGAGCATAACAAAGGCCACTGGTCGAACATAACAAATCACCCTGGTCGAGTATAAAAGAGCCCCCTGATCGAGTATAAGAAAGTCTCCTGATCAAGTATATCAAACCCCCCTGGTCGAGTATAGTAATGTCCCCTGATCGAGTATAACAAAGGCCCCTGGTCGAGTATAACAAAGTCCCCTAATCCAGTATAACAAATTCCCCTGATCGAGGATAACATAGGCCCCCGGTTGAGTATAACAAAGTCTCCTGACTGAGTATAACAAAGTCCCCTGATCGAGTATAACACATCCCCTTATCGAGTATAACATATCCCCTGATCGTGTATAACAAAGTTCCCTGGTCGAGTATAGTAATGTCCCTTCATCGAGCATAACAAAGGCCCCTGGTCGAGAATAACAAAGCTCCCCTGATCGAATCTTACAAAGTCCCCTGATCAAGTATAACAAAGTCCCCTGATCGTGTATAACAAAGTACCCTTCTCGAGGAAAACAAATCCCCCTCATCGAGTATAACAAAGTCCCCTCATCGAGTATAACAAAGGCCCTTCATCGAGTATAACCAAGGCCCCTGATCGAGAATAACAAAGTCCTCTGATCGAATATAACAAACTCCCCTTATCGAGCATAACAAAGCCCCCCTGATCGAATAATACAAAGTCCCCTAATCAAGTATAACACATCCCCTGATCGAGTATAACATATCACCTGATCGACTATAGCAATGTCCCCTGATCACGTATAACAAAGGCCCCTCATCGTGTATAACAAAGTCCAATTATCGAGCATAACAAAGGCCCCTGGTCGAGTATAACAAAGCCCCCCTGATCGAATATTACAAAGTCCCCTTATCAAGTATAACAAAGTCCCCTGATTGAGTATATCAAAGTCCGCTGGTCGAGGAAAACAAAGCCCCCTCATCGAGTATAACAAAGTCCCCTCATCGAGTATAACAAAGTCTCCTTGTTGACCATAACAAAGGCCCCTGGTCGAGTATAACAAAGTCCCCTAATCGAATATAACAAAGCCCCCTGGTCGAGTTTAACAAAGGCCACTAGTCGAAGATAACAAAGCACCCTGGTCGAGTATAACAAAGCCCGCTGATCGAGTATAACAAAGTCCCCTGATCGAGTATATCAAACCCCTCTGGTCGAGTATAATAAAGGCAATGATCGAGTATAACAAAGTCTCATGATCGAGTATAAGAATTTCCCCTGGTTCGAGTATAACAAAAGTCCCTGATAAAATATAACAAAGGCCCCTCATCGAGTATACCAAAGTACCCTTATCGAGCATAACAAAGGCCCCTGGTCGAGTATAACAAAGCTACCCTGATCGAATCTTACAAATTCCCCTGATCATGTATAACAAAGTCCCCTGATCGAGTATAAAAAAGTCCTCTTCTCGAGGAAAACAAATCCCCCTGATCGAGTATAACAAAGTCCCCTCATCGAGTATAACAAAGGCTCTTCATCGAGTATAACCAAGGCCCCTGATCGAGAATAATAAAGTCCTCTGACCGAATATAACAAAGTCCCCTTATCGAGAATAACAAAGCCCCCCTCATCGAATAATACAAAGTTCCCTGATCAAGTATAACACATCCCCTGATCGAGTATAACACATCCCCTGATCGAGTATAACATATCCCCTGATCGTGTATAACAAAGTTCCCTGGTCGAGTATAGTAATGTCCCCTCATCGAGTATAACAAAGGACCCTCATCGAGTATAACCAAGTAACCTTATCGTGCATAACAAAGGCCCCTGATCGAGTATAACAAAGCTCCTCTGATCGAATCTTACAAAGTCCCCTGATCAAGTATAACAAAGTCCCCTGGTCGAGTATAACAAAGTCTCTTGATCGAGTATAACAAAGCCCCCTGATCGAGTAAAACAAATTCCCCCGATCGAGTATAGCACATTTTCCCTAATCGAGTATAAAAAATTCCCCTGATCGAGTATAACAAAGTCCCATGGTCGAGTATAACAAAGTCACCTAATCGAGTATAACAAAGCCTTCTGGTCGAGTATAACATAACTTCTGATCGTGTGTAACAAAGTTCCCTGGTCGAGTATAGGAATTTCCCCTGATCGATTATAACAAATCCCCCACATCGAGTATAACAAAGTCCCCTGGACGAGTAAAACAAAGTCCCATGATCGAGTATAACAAACTCCTCTGATCGAGTATAACAAAGTTCCCTGATCGAGTACAACAAAGGCCCCTGATCGAGTATAACAAAGTCCCCTGGTCGAGCATAACAAAGACCAGTGGTCGAGTATAACAAAACCACCTGATCGAGTATAACAAAGTCCCCTGGATTGAGTATAACAAAGCCTCCTGAATGAGTATAACAAAGTCCCCTGATCGAGTATAACACATCCCCTGATCGAGCATATCATATCCCCTGATCGTGTATAACAAAGTTCCCGGGTCGAGTAGAGAAATGTCCCCTGATCGAGTATAACTAAGGCCCCTCATCGAGTATAACAAAGTCCCTTATCGAGCATAACAAAGGCCCCTGGTCGAGTATAACAAAGCCCCCCTCATCGAATATTACAAAGTCCCCTGATCAAGTATAACAAAGTCCCTGATCGATTATAACAAAGTCCCCTCATCGAGTTTAACAAAGTCCCCTGGTTGACCATAACAAAGGCCCCTCGTTTAATATATGGAAGTCCCCTAATCGAATATAACAAAGCCCACTAATCGAGCATAACAAAGGCCCCTCATCGAGTATAACAAAGTCCCTTATCGAGCATAACAAAGGCCCCTGGTCGAGTATAACAAAGCCCCCCTCATCGAATATTACAAAGTCCCCTGATCAAGTATAACAAAGTCCCTGATCGAGCATAACAAAGGCCACTGGTCGAACATAACAAATCACCCTGGTTGAGTATAAAAGAGCCCCCTCATCGAGTACAAGAAAGTCTCCAGATCAAGTATATCCAACCCCCCTTGTCGAGTATAATAATGGCCCTGATCGAGTATAACAAAGTTCCCGGGTCGAATATAGTAATGTCCCCTGATCGAGTATAACAAAAGCCCCTGGTCGAGTATAACAAAGTCCCCTAATCGAATATAACAAAGCCCCCTGGTCGAGTTTAACAAAGGCCACTGGTCGAACATAACAAAGCACCCTGTTCGAGTATAACAAAGCCCACTGATCGAGTATAACAAAGTCCCCTGATCGAGTATATCAAACCCCTCTGGTCGAGTATAATAAACGCAATGATCGAATATAACAAAGTCTCATGATCGAGTATAAGAAATTCCCCTGGTTCGAGTATAACAAAAGCCCCTGATATAATATAACAAAGGCCCCTCATCGAGTATAACAAACTATCCTGATCGAGTATAAACAAAGGCCCCTAGTCGAGTATAGTAATGTCCCCTGATCGAGTATAACAAAGCGAGCTAATCGAGTATAACAAAGTCCCTGGTCGAGTATCACAAAGGCCCCTGGTCGAGTATAACTAAGTCCCCTAATCGAATATAACAAAGCCCCATGGTCGAGTTTAACAAAGGCCATTCGTCGAGCATAACAAAGCACCCTGGTCTAGTATAACAAAGCCCGCTAATCGAGTATAACAAAGTCCCCTGATCGAGTATAACAAAGGCCCCTCATCGTGTATAACAAAGTCCCCTCATCGAGCATAACAAAGGCCCCTGGTCGTGTATAACAAAGCCCCCCTGATCGAATATTACAAAGTCCCCTGATGAAGTATAACAAAGTCCCCTGATCGAGTATATCAAACTCCCCTGGTCGAGGTAAACAAAGCCCTCTCATCGAGTATAATAAAGTCCCCTCATCGAGTATAACATAGTCCCCTGGTTGAACATAACAAAGGCCCCTGGTCGAGTATAACAAAGTTCCCTAATCGAATATAACAAAGCCCCCTTATCGAGCATAACAAAGGCCCCTGGTCGAGCATAACAAAGCACCCTGGTCGAGTATAACCACGCCCCCTGATCGAGCATAACAAAGTCCCCTGGTCGAGTATAACAAAGGCCCCTAATGGAGCATTAGAAAGTCCCTGATGGCGTATAACAAAGTCCCTGATGGAGTATAACAAAGTTCCCTGATCGAGGAAAACAAAGCCCCCTCATCGAGTATAACAAAGGCCCCTAGTCGAGTATAGTAATGTCCCCTGATCGAGTATAACAAAGCGAGCTAATCGAGTATAACAAAGTCCCTGGTCGAATATAACATAACCACCTGATCGAGTATAACAAAGCCCTCTGGTTGAGTATAACAAAGCCCCCTGATCGAGTATCACAAAGTCCCCTGATCGAGTATAGCAAAGGACCCTGGTCGATTATAACAAAGCCCCCCTGATCGAATATTACAAAGTTCCCTGATCAAGTATAACAAAGTCCCCTGATCGAGTATAACAAAGTCCCCTGGTCGAGGAAAACAAAGCCCCCTGATCGAGTATAACAAAGTCCCCCATCAAGAATAACAAAGTCCCCTGGTTGACCATAACAAAGGTCCCTGGCCGAATATAACAAAGTCCCCTAATCGAATATAACAAAGCCCTCTGATCGAGTATAACAAATTCCCCTCATCGAGTATATCAAACCCCCCGGATCGAGTATAATAAAGACCCTGATCGAGTATAACAAAGTCTCATGATCGAGTATAACAAATTCCCCTTGTTCGAGTATAACAAAAGTCCCCAATATAGTATAACAAAGGCCCCTCATCGAGTATAACAAAGTACCCTGATCGAGCATAACAAAGGCCCCTGGTCGAGTATAATAAAGCCCCCTCATCGAGTATATCAAAGTCCCCTGATCGAGTATAACACATCCCCTGATAGAGTATAACATATCCCTGATCGTGTATAACAAAGTTCCCTGGTCGAGTATAATAATGTCCCCTGATCGAGTATAACAAAGCCCCCTGTTCGAGTATAACAAAGTCCCCTGGTCGAGTATGACAAAGTCCCCTGATCGAGTATACCAAAGTCCTCTGATTGAGTATAACAAAGTCCACTGATCAGGTATAACAAAGGCCCTTGATCGAGTATAATAAAGGCCCCTAATCGAGTTTAACAAAGTCCCTTGATCGAGTAAAACAAAGCCCCCTGACCTAGTAAAATAAAGTCCCCCGATCGAGTATAACAAAGTCCTCTGATCGAATATAACAAAGTCCAATTATCGTGTATAACAAAGTCCCCTGGTCGAGTATAACAAATTCCACTGATCGAGTATAACAAAGTCCCCTGGTCGAGTATAACAAATTCCTCTTATCGAGTATAACAAACTCCCCTGGTTGAGTATAACAATGGCCCATGATTGAGTATAACAAAGGCCCCTCATCGAGTATAACAAAGGACCCTCATCGAGTCTAACAAAGTCCCCTAATCGGTTATGACAAAGGCACCTTGATCGATTATTACAAATTCCCCTGATCGAGTATAACAAAGTCCCCTGGTCGAGTATAACGAAGTCCCCTGATCGAGTGAAACAAAGGCCCCTGATCGAGTATAACAAAAGTCCCTAGTTGAGTATAACAAAGTCCATGTCGGGGAAGTATAACAAATTTCCCTGGTCGAAGGTATAACAAAGGCCCCCAGTTGAGAGTATAACAAAGCCTCCTGACTGACTGAGTATATCAAAGTCCTTGTTCGAGTATATCATATCCCCTGATGCGTGTAGAACAAAGTTCCCTGGTCGAGTATAATGTGTCCTGATCGAGTATAACACATCCCCTGATAGAGTATAACATATCTCCTGATCGTGTATAACAAAGTTCCCTGGTCGAGTATAGTAATATCCCCTAATCGAGTATAACAAAGCCCCCTGATCGAGTATAACAAAGTCCCCTGTTTGAGTATAAAAAAGTCCCCTGATCGAGTATACCAAAGTCCTCTGATCGAGTATAACAAAGTCCACTGATCGGGTATAACAAAGGCCCTTGATCGAGTATAATAAAGGCCCCTAATCGAGTTTAACAAAGTCCCTTGATCGAGTAAAACAAAGCCCCCTGACCTAGTAAAATAAAGTCCCCCGATCGAGTATAACAAAGTCCTCTGATCGAATATAACAAAGTCCAATTATCGTGTATAACAAAGTCCCCTGGTCGAGTATAACAAATTCCACTGATCGAGTATAACAAAGTCCCCTGGTCGAGTATAACAAATTCCTCTTATCGAGTATAACAAACTCCCCTGGTTGAGTATAACAATGGCCCATGATTGAGTATAACAAAGGCCCCTCATCGAGTATAACAAAGGACCCTCATCGAGTCTAACAAAGTCCCCTGATCGGTTATGACAAAGGCACCTTGATCGATTATTACAAATTCCCCTGATCGAGTATAACAAAGTCCCCTGGTCGAGTATAACGAAGTCCCCTGATCGAGTGAAACAAAGGCCCCTGATCGAGTATAACAAAGTCCCTTGGTTGAGTATAACAAAGTCCCTTAATCGAGTATAACAAATTTCCCTGGTCGAGTATAACAAAGGCCCCCGGTTGAGTATAACAAAGCCTCCTGACTGAGTATATCAAAGTCCCTTGATCGAGTATAACATATCCCCTGATCGTGTAGAACAAAGTCCCCTGGTCGAGTATAACAAAGTCCTGAAGAAAGAATGGAAAAGTGTAGCCACCTATTACAATATCCCATATTCACAGCAAATGACTAAGGAAATGTTAAAAAATCAGGTAATTGAAATGTTGGTTCAACAAGAAGTTTTGGAAGAATCCGCTGTTGACCAATTAACGCCCATGTCCAAGATACTTCAACCACTATCCACCACCCCTCCTCACTCAGAAGTTGCCTCAGGTCTGGCTAGCCCTCAAGAAAAAACACAAAGAGTAGATGCCTTAGAACTAGAACGAGCTAGGTTCGAGTTCCAAATCAAAATGAAAGAACTCGAGTTGGAACAGGCCAAGTTGGAACAGGAGGAAAAGTTGGAACAGGCCAAGTTGGAGAATGAGGGAAAGTTGGAACAGGCCAAGTTGGAGCATGAGGAAATGTTGGAACAGGCCAAGTTGGAGCATGAGGAAAAGTCGGAACAGGCCAAGTTGGAGCAGGAAGTTAGACTGAAAGAACTACAGGTGAAAGAGATAGAAGTCACCTTAACATCGGAATTTAAATCAAAAGAAGTGGCATTAAAAGAGAGACTAGCTGCTTTTAACCCTGCTAATGCTTCTTCCCTTGTTCCCGAGTTTGATGAATCTGATATGGACGGGTCATTTAGGACTTTTGAGAAAATAGCCGTGAAGAATGAGTGGCCTAAGGACCAGTGGGTGTCGGTGTTAGTTCCTAAATTATATGGTAAGGCTCGTAGAGTTTATAACTGTTTAGACCAGACTGATGACTATGATAACGTAAAAAAGAATATCCTCACCTCTTATGCTATCACGCCAGATAGATACCGGCAGAAGTTTCGTAAACTAACCAAAACATTTTCACACACCTTTGTTGAGTTTGCTCAAGAAAAGCTTAGGTTTTCAAGAAGTGGTTAGAGGCTACAGAGACCTCCACATTTCAGGATTTGTTAAACTTGGTAGTCCTGGAGGAGTGGAAGAGCAAGATACCATTTCACATCTTGAAGCATGTGGAGGAGCGTGGAGAGGTTAATTTAGGGCGTGCGGCTGAGCTGGCTGATGCATACGCCTTGCTGGTGGAGTCACTGGGCAGTAGGGAACGTGGTACTTTCCGGCATGTTAGGTCCTCCTCTGATGATAACCTTGGGGATGTGAGTGGTAGGTCGAAAGGTCCCACACCTACCCCCCCCCCCTGATGCAACCAAGTTTTATTGTTCTTACTGTAAAAAACCAGGCCATACGATCCAGTCTTGTAAACACCCAAAGTATCGAACTTCTAAAAGTAGTTCCCTGGATCCCAAATTCAAACCAATAGCAACCACCAATGTGGAAAGGCCCCATCAGGATCTCTTCTCTTCATTCTCCTATGAGGGAAAAATTTCAATCATAGAGGGGTCTCGTTCATTCCCTATTCGTATACTACGTGATACGGGCGCAGCACAATCTATCCTCCTATTTAACGTCATTCCTGATATATCTACCGCATTTACTAATGAGAGTGTTCTAATTTCAGATCTCTCATCCCATTCTTCCTATCCCTTAGCTAAAGTGCACCTCCAATGTCCCTTGATTACTTCGGAAGTGCAAGTAGCCGTTAGGAAAGATCCAATGCCTGTGAGCGGCATTCATTTATTATTGGGTAATGACTTGGTAGGAGATCTAGTGGTTC
Source organism: Homarus americanus (assembly GCF_018991925.1). Lineage (NCBI taxonomy): Eukaryota > Metazoa > Arthropoda > Malacostraca > Decapoda > Nephropidae > Homarus > Homarus americanus. The sequence continues at coordinate 12,272 of NW_024725919.1, forward strand.
CCAACATAAAGACAGTCGACTCTCCCTTACCTGTCAACTCCACCACTGACCTTGAAGAAACTATTCCTCACCTTTTTCCATCTTGTGCTGTCACCCGGTCACAGAGTGTGCGAAATGGGCCCTCTTCATCTAAAACCACCTCCAATATCTTCCTACCCACAGAAGATCTGTACAATAAGACCATTAGTAAGGATGAGCTCATTAAACCCCAACAATCTGATCCATCTTTGAATAAACTTCATCATGCAGCAGTTGAGGGTAAAGCTTTTAACACCCTTCCGTGTTTTTATTATCAGGAAGGGGTTTTGATAAGGGCCCATCTAGACACGTGGTCTGAAATACATCAAGTGGTAATTCCCTCCTCAGTCAGACCAGCATTAATTGCCCTTGCCCATGATGGTGTTTCAGGACATATGGGAATCCTGAAAACATATAAAAAGCTCCTCCAACACTATTACTGGCCTGGACTTAGGAAGGATGTGTCAAAGTACCTAAAATCTTGTCATATTTGTCAAATGGTAGGAAAACCAAATGAAAGTATACCAGCAGCTCCCATTAAGCCCATCCCAGTATTTTCTACACCATTTGAAAAGATTGTTGTGGATTGTGTGGGCCCATTACCAAAGACTAAGAAGGGAAATCAATTCCTGCTCACAGTTATGGATACCAGTACACGTTATCCTGAGGCTTTTCCCCTTAAAAACATCACTTCAAAAAATGTAATCAAACCTCTTTTGCTCCTTTTCACTTCAGTGGGCATTCCTAAAGAGATCCAATCCGATCAGGGCACCAATTTTACAAGCAATCTTTTCAAACAGGTGATGAAAGACCACAGTGTGGACCATTGTACATCTTCGGCTTACCACCCACAATCCCAAGGTTGCTTGGAACGGTTCCATCAAACTTTCAAATCAATGCTAAAAAACTACTGTATAGAACACCAAAAGGAATGGGATGAAAGCATAGACTTGTTACTCTTTGCCATCAGGGAATGTCCCCAGGAGTCATTGGGTTTCTCCCCGTTCGAGTTACTATATGGGAGACAAATTAGGGGACCCCTTAAAATAGTAAAGGAGCAGTGGTTTGACACTCCATCTATTAAGCCCGCAACAGTTTCCCAATACATTGACACTTTACGGGACAAATTAACTGAAGTCTGAACCATTGCTCAGTCAAACTTAAAAAAAGTTCAAGAAAAAATGGTGAAGTCCCAACCTAAATTAGTTGAAAGATCATTTTCTCCAGGTGACAAAGTGTTACTCTTTCTACCCATTCCAGGCTCTCCCCTTAAAAGCAAGTTTACTGGTCCTTATATAGTTGCTAATAAACTATCTCCCCTCAACTATATAGTCCATACTCCTGATCGCAGAAAAGATTCACAACTTGTTCACATTAATCTCATGAAACTTTACCATTCCAGGCAGTCAGAGGAAGACATCCCAGAGGCTATAAGCCTACCTGTATTGCATACGGCTTTGTCAGGGCCGCAGCCGGAGACAGATGACATGGACCTATTGGAAAATTTAGACTTCCCTCTACCTAAAGAAAACCCTGCTAACAGTCACATACTCAACAACTTGGATGAGTATTTTTCTGTTCTGAATTCATCTCAAGCAAAAGATCTCACTAAGTTATTATCAACATTCCCTAAAGTCACGTCAGACCTCCCAGGGTTTTGCCATATACTTAAACATGATATTAAGCTAATCTCAGATGATGTACAACCCATTAGGCAATCAGCATATCGGCTAAATCCACAAAAAAGAGATATTATGAAAAAGGAGGTAGATTTTTTGTTAAAACATAACTTAGCTGAGCCTAGTACCTCCCCCTGGGCTTCACCTTGCCTTCTCATTCCAAAACCCGATAGCAGTTTTCGTTTCTGTTCCGATTATCGTAAAGTGAACCAGGTCACTGTCTCAGACTCCTACCCTTTACCTTTGATTGAAGATATAATAGACAGCATAGGCTGTGCAAAATTTATTACTACGGTGGACTTGTTGAAAGGATATTATCTCGATCAGGGGACTTTGTTATACTCGATCAGGGGACTTTGTTATACCTGATGAGTAGGATTTGTTATACTCGATC
>NW_024725920.1:0-2207 GCF_018991925.1 Homarus americanus
GAGTTTTTTTTTTCCTTCTTCCTTTTTACGGGACTTGCACCAACGGCACCGGTCAAACGACCCACAATAGGGCCTGGGGCCGAAAAAAGAACAGAAAGAAATTGAAAATAGAAAAGAAAAAGGTAATACAGGTTGTACCTCTCTAGTCCGGCATTCTGTGGTCCGGAAACTCCCGTGGTCCGGAACGATTTTAGTTTGTCCAATAGGTAGATAGGCAGCTTTTTTTTTTTTTTTTACTTATCTGAATTATTATTATTATTACAGGAGTATTAAATTTTGCCCCTCAGGCCCCAATGTGGGTCAGTGACCTATGCCCGGTGGGCTAATCCCCGTAAAAAAAACAACAACAACAAAGCTGCGGAAGTTAAGGTTTGTTTACATCCAGCAGTTCGCTGTCTCTCTCTGCTTGTCTATACAGAGTACAACATTTAACCCTTCAATATATATGAGCAGTAAATAAGTGTTTATATTCTTATAGAGTAATGACGATATGTTTTCCACATGTGTGCACTTACATACGCCAAGAAGTCTCACTTTTTTTACCATTAATGGTTAGCGACTTATATTGTTCCATTTATTAACATTAAATAACATTACAGGTACTTCAAACAACCATATTAATTTTTTTACATTAATTTTACTACAGCTACAATCAGGTCTTATTTTCTTCAGTTTTATATGTAGAACCAATCAGTCACTGGTTTTGTAAGCTTTAACAAAACAATGCCGGCAGCCGTCTTCGCTCTCGCTGTGTTTTAATATTCCACGATATTTATAAATTGTATTGTTAGTTTTGCACACACAAACATTAATTCAATAAAAATAAATTCAGAAACATTAATTATAATATATACGAACAGTAAATAAGTGTTGCTTTCATATTCGTATGTAAAGTAATGACGATATGTTTTCACGTGTGCGCACTTACATATGTATCTTTTTTTCTTTACCTTTATTGTTAGCTACTTATATTGTTCCATTTATTAACATTAAATAACATTACTTAAAACAACCATATTAATTTTACTACAGCTACAACCAGGGTCTTGTTTTCTTCAGTTTTATATGTAGAACCAGTCAGTCACTGGTTTTGTAATCAACGAAAACAATGCTGTCTCATTTCCTCGTCTTTTAATATTCTATTTACAGTAGAAGTCCAAAAATCCGGACTGCCTGGGGATTGGGTTGGACCGGATTTTTGGATTTTCTGGATTCTCAGGCAGTACTTTTAAAATTCAAATTTAAGGAGGAATGAAGAAGAGATGAACAGGTACATTTTGATAGTTTATTAATTAGCAAATATAGCATGCTTCATTTATCAAAACGAGCAGTTTTAAGGAAAAAGCTGTGAATTCTAGAATTTTATTCTTTGCCTCTTTTATATCATAAATTGTAGACTTTCCAATGTCGTATGTTTCCATTAGAACAGTATTGCTCACACCATGTTCTAGTTTCTAATTATTTCAAGTTTGTCACTCAATTTCAACGTGTTCTTTCTTCTCTTCACACAATGAAGTTTATCTACTTTAGAGCCATTATGGGCTGTACTGTACAGTACTCTGTAAATGAAAAAGAGTAGGACTCAAATTACATACATTGTCACAGTTTGATTGTTTTTAAAGTGGCGATCACAGTGGTCGCTTGTTGTCATGTGCAGCTGTGGCACTCACGCATGCCACATACACACAAAAGCCCGCTTAAAAAAAATTGAATTTCCTAAAAGTCCGATTCTCGGTGTTCCGGATTTCTGGCATCCGGATTTTGACTTTTACTGTATTATTAATTAATTTTATTGCTCATTTTATCACAAACAAACATTAATTCAATCAAAAGACTTTCAGTAATAAACAATAATGAATCTTTTGTACATAAGAGAAGTGACTCTGTTTACACGACAGCACGCCGCCTGAACGCTGGGTCGTTCAAACCTCACTAAATTCGAGCCCAGCCGTATTAAAAAAAATTTTTTGTGTGTTCAAATAGAAAACGCCGAAAAAAAACTCGCAAAATTTGAGAAGGTACTGTATGACATTTAACCCTTCAATATGTCTTCAAAGAGACCATGAAGCGGAGAAAGTGGTGCTAGTGCTAACAAGCGTAAGCACAAGTCACTAGCTATCCAGGAAAAGGGTGAATTTCCATGGTCCGAAATTTCCATGGTCCGGCACCGTCAGGTCCGGAGTTTGCCGGACTAGAGAGGTACTACC
>NW_024725921.1:0-9832 GCF_018991925.1 Homarus americanus
TAGTTATTGTACCTCCGATCCGGGGCCTTTTGTTATACTAGATGATGGGGTTTTGTTATACCTTCCTAATTAGGACTTTTGCTATAATCGACCAGGGGACTTTGTCATACTCGATCAGGGGACTTTGTTATACTCGACCAGGAGACTTTTTTATACTTGATCAGGGGACTTTATCATACTCGACCAGAGGCCTTTGTTATACTCGATCCGGGGACTTTGTTATACTCGATCAGGCGATTTTGTTATACTCGATCAGGGGAATTTGTTATACTCATTCAGGAGGCTTTGTTATACTCGATCAAGTGACTTTGCTAAACTCGACCAGGGGACTTTGTTATACTCGATCAGAGGACATTCTTATACTCGAACAGGGGACTTTTTTATTCTTGACCAATGGACTTTGTTATACTCGATGAGCGGCCTTTGTTATACTCGATCAGGGGACTTTGTTATACTCGACCAGGGGACTTTGTTAAACGCGATCATTGGACTTTTTTATACTCGACCAGAGGACTTTGTTATACTCAATCAGGGGATATGTTATACTCGATCAGAGTACTTTGTTATACTCAACCAGGGGACTTTGTTATACTTGGGCAGGGGACTTTGTTATACTCGATCAGGGGACTTTGTTATACCCTATCAGGGGACTTTGATATACTCGACCAGGACTCTTTTTATACTTGACTAATGGACTTTGTTATACTCAATGAGGGGCCTTTGTTATACTCGATCAGGGGACTTTGTTATACTCGACCAGGGGACTTTGTTATACGTGATCAGGGGACTTTTTTATACTCGACCAGAGGACTTTGTTATACTCGATCAGGGGATATATTATACTCGATTAGGGGACTTTTTTATGCTCGATCAGGGGACTTTGTTGTACTCGAGCAGGGGGCTTTGTTATACTCGATGAGGGGCCTTTGTTATACTCGATTAGGAGACTTTGTTATACTCGACCAGGGGACTTTGTTATACTCGATCAGGGTACTTTGTTATACTCGACCAGAGAACTTTGTTATACTTGATGAGGGGCCTTTGTTATACTCGATCAGGGGACTTTGTTGTACTCGATGAGGGGACTTTGTTATACTCAATGAGGGGCCTTTGTTACACTCGATCAAGGGACTTTGTTATACTCGACCAGGGGATTTTGTTATACGCGATCAGGGGACTTTTTTATACTCGTCCAGAGGACTTTGTTATACTTGCTCAGGGGATATGATTATACTCGATCAGGGGACTTTGTTATACTCAACCAGGGGACTTTGTTATACTCGATGAGGGGACTTTGTTATACTCGATGAGGGGACTTTGTTATACTCGATGAGGGGGCTTTGTTATACTCGATCAGGGGACTTTGTTATACTCGACCAGGAGTCTTTTTTTTCTTGATCTAGGGGACTTTGTCATACTCGACCAGGGGACTTTGCTGTACTCGACCAGGGGACTTTGTCATACTCGATCAGGAGACTTTGTTATACTCGATTAGGGGACTTTGTTATTCTCGATCAGGGGAATTTGTTGTACTCGATTCGGGGCCTTTGTTATACTCGATGAGGGGGTTTTGTTATACTCGACCAGGGGACTTTGCTATACTCGACCAGGGGACTTTGCTATACTCGACTCTGAGGGGACTTTGTTATACTCGACCAGGGGACTTTGTTATGCTCAATCTGACCCTTTGTTATACTCGACCGGGGGACTTTGTTATACTCGACCAGGGGACTTTGTTATACTTGGCCAGGCGACTTTTTTATACTCGATCAGGTTACTTTTTTATACTTGATCAGGGGACTTTGTTATACTCGATCAGAGGACTTTGTTATACTCGACCAGGGGCCTTTGTTATACTCGATTAGAAAACTTTGTTATACTCGACCAGGAGACTTTGTTATACTCGATCAGGGGACTTTGGTATACTGCACCATGGACTTTGTTATACTCGATCCGGGGACTTTTTTATACTCGTCCAGGGGGCTTTGTTATACTCGATTAGGGTACTTTGTTATACTCGATCAAGGAACTTTGTCCTACTTGATTAGGGCCCTTTGTTATACTCAACCAGGGTCCTTTGTTATACTCGATCAGGGGACTTTGTTATACTCGATCAGGGGACTTTGTTATACTCGATGAGGGGGCTTTGTTATACTCGACCAGGGGACTTTGCTATACTCGACCAGGGGACTGTGTCATACTCGATCAGGGGACTTTGTTATACTCGACCAGGAGACTTTTTTTTCTTGATCTAGGGGACTTTGTCATACTCGACCAGGGGACTTTGCTGTACTCGATCAGGGGACTTTGTCATACTCGATCAGGAGACTTTGTTATACTCGATTAGGGGACTTTGTTATTCTCGATCAGGGGAATTTGTTGTACTCGATTCGGGGCCTTTGTTATACTCGATGAGGGGGTTTTGTTATACTCGACCAGGGGACTTTGCTATACTCGACCAGGGGACTTTATCATACTCGATCAGGGGACTTTGTTATACTCGACCAGGAGACTTTTTTATACTTGATCAGGGGACTTTGTCATACTCGACCAGAGGCCTTTGTTATACTCGATCGGGGGATTTTGTTATACTCGATCAATGGACTTTCCTATATTTGACCAATGAACTTTGCTATACTCGATGAGGGACCTTTGATATACTCGATTTGGGGACTTTGTTATACTCGACCAGGGGACTTTGTTATACTCGATCAGGGTACTTTGTTAAATCGACCAGAGGACTTTGTTATATTCGATGAGGCAGCTTTGTTATACTCGATCAGGGGACTTTGTTTTACTCGATGAGGGGCCTTTGTTATACTCGATCAAGGGCCGTTGTTATACTAGATGAGGGGACTTTGTTATACTCGCTTAGGGGCCTTTTTTGGACTTGATCAGGGGCCTTTGTTATACTTGATCAGGGGATTTTGTTATTTTCGAGCAGGGGATTTTGTTATTTTCGAGCTGGGGGCTTTGTTATACTCGATCAGGGGACTTTGTTATACTCGTCCAGGAGGCTTTGTTTTACTCGATCAGGTGACTTTGCTATACTCGACCAGGGGACTTTGTTATACTCGATCAGAGGACATTCTTATACTCGAACAAGGGACTTTTTTATTCTTGACCAATGGACTTTGTTATACTCGATGAGCGGCCTTTGTTATACTCGATCAGGGGACTTTGTTATACTCGACCAGGAGCCTTTGTTATAAGCGATCATTGGACTTTTTATACTCGACCAGAGGACTTTGTTATACTCGATCAGGGGATATGTTATACTCGATCAGGAGCCTTTGTTATACTCGATCAGGGGACTTTGTTATACTCTATCAGTGGACTTTGTCATACTCGTCCAGGAGGCTTTGTTATACTCGATCAGGTGACTTTGCTATACTCGACCAGGGGACTTTTTTATAATCGATCAGGGGACTTTGTTATGCTCGATCAGGGGACTTTGTTATACATGATCAGGGGACTTTGTTATACTCGATCAGGGGACTTTGTTATACTCGACCATGGTCCTTTGTTATACTGGATCAGGTGACTTTGCTATACTCGACCAGGGGACTTTGTTATAATCGATTAGGGGACTTTGTTATGCTCGATCAGGGGTCTTTGTTATACTGGACCAGGGGAATTTTTTTATACTCGATCAGGGGACTTTGTTATACATGATCAGGGGACTTTGTTATACTCGATCAGGGGACTTTGTTATACTCGACCATGGTCCTTTGTTATACTGGATCAGGTGACTTTGCTATACTCGACCAGGGGACTTTGTTATAATCCATTAGGGGACTTTGTTATGCTCGATCAGGGGACTTTGTTATACTGGACCAGGGGACTTTTTTATACTCGATCAGGAGACTTATGTTAGACTCGAACAGGGGACTTTGTTTTACTCGACTAGGGGACTTTGATATCCTCGATTAGGCCGCTTTGCTATAATCGATTAGGGTCCTTTGTTATACTAAATCAGGGGACTTTGTTATACTCGATGAGGGGTGTTTGTTATACTCGAAAAGAAAACTTTGTTATACTCGATCAGGTGACTTTCTTATACTTGACCAAAGGACTTTGCTATACTCGATGAGGGGCCTTTGTTATACTCGATTAGGGGACTTTGTTATACTCGATCATGGGCCTTTGTTATACTCGATTTGGGGGCTTTGTTATATTCGACCAAGGGACTTTGCTATACTCGAACAGGGGACTTTGTCTTACTCGATCAGGGGACTTTGTTATACTCGACGAGGGGACTTTGTTATATTCGATGAGGCAGCTTTGTTATACTCGATCAGGGGACTTTGTTTTACTCGATGAGGAGCCTTTGTTATACTCGATCAGGGGCCGTTGTTATACTAGATGAGGGGACTTTGTTATACTCGCTTAGCGGCCTTTTTTGGACTTGATCAGGGGCCTTTGTTATACTCGATCAGGGGATTTTGTTATACTCGATCAGGGGATTTTGTTATTTTCGAGCAGGGGGCTTTGTTATACTCGATCAGGGGACTTTGTTATACTCGTCCAGGAGGCTTTGTTATACTCGATCAGGTGACTTTGCTATACTCGACCAGGGGACTTTGTTATACTCGATCAGAGGACATTCTTATACTCGAACAGGGGACTTTTTTATTCTTGACCAATGAACTTTGTTATACTCGATGAGCGGCCTTTGTTATACTCGATCAGGGGACATTGTTATACTCGACCAGGGGACTTTGTTATACGCGATCATTGAACTTTTTTATACTCGACTAGAGGACTTTGTTATACTCGATCAGGGAATATGTTATACTCGATCAGGAGCCTTTGTTATACTCGATCAGGGGACTTTGTTATACTCGATCAGTGGACTTTGTCATATTCGTCCAGGAGGCTTTGTTATACTCGATCAGGTGACTTTGCTATACTCGACCAGGGGACTTTGTTATAATCGATCAGGGACTTTGTTATGCTCGATCAGGGGACTTTGTTATACTGGACCAGGGGACTTTTTTATACTCGATCAGGGGACTTTGTTATACATGATCAGGGGACTTTGTTATACTCGATCAGGGGACTTTGTTATACTCGACCATGGTCCTTTGTTATACTGGATCAGGTGACTTTACTATACTCGACCAGGGGACTTTGTTATAATCGATCAGGGACTTTGTTATGCTCGATCAGGGGACTTTGTTATACTGGACCAGGGGACTTTTTTATACTCGATCAGGGGACTTATGTTAGACTCGAACAGGGGACTTTGTTATACTCGACTAGGGGACTTTGATATACTCGATCATGGGCCTTTGTTATACTCTATTAGGGGGCTTTGTTATATTCGACCAGGGGACTTTGCTATACTCGAACAGGGGACTTTGTCTTACTCGATCAGGGCCCTTTGCTATACTCGGCCGGGGGACTTTGTTATAATCGATCAAGGGACTTTGTTATGCTCGATCTGGGGACGTTGTTATACTGGGCCAAAGGACTTTGTTATGCTCGATCTGGGGACTTTGTTATACTTGGCCAGGGGACTTTTTTATATTCGATCAGGTAACTTTGTTATACTTGATGAGGGGACTTTGTTATACTCGATCAGAGGACCTTGTTATACTCGACCAGGAGACTTTGTTATACTCGATCAGGGGACTTTGGGATACTCTACCATGGACTTTGTTATACTCGATCCGGGGACTTTTTTATACTCGTCCAGGGGGCTTTGTTATACTCGATTAGGGTATTTTGTTATACTCGATCAGGGAACTTTGTCCTACTTGATTAGGGCCCTTTGTTATACTCAACCAGGGGCCTTTGTTATACTCGATCAGGGGACTTTGTTATACTCGACGAGGGGACTTTGTTATATTCGATGAGGCAGCTTTGTTATACTCGATCAGGGGACTTTGTTTTACTCGATGAGGGGCCTTTGTTATACTCGATCAGGGGCCGTTGTTATACTAGATGAGAGGACTTTGTTATACTCGCTTAGGGGCCTTTTTTGTACTTGATCAGGGGCCTTTGTTATACTCGATTAGGGGATTTTGTTATACTCGATCAGGGGATTTTGTTATTTTCGAGCAGGGCCTTTGTAATACTCGATCAGGGGCCTTTGTTATACTCGATCAGGGGATTTTGTTATACTCGATCAGGGGATTTTGTTATTTTCGAGCAGGGGGCTTTGTTATACTCGATCCGGGGATTTTTTTATACTCGTCCAGGGGGCTTTGTTATACTCGATTAGGGTACTTTGTTATACTCGATCAGGGAACTTTGTCCTACTTGATTAGGGCCCTTTGTTATACTCAACCAGGGGACTTTGTTATAATCGATAAGGGGACTTTGTTATGCTCGATGTGGGGACTTTGTTATACTGGGCCAGGAGACTTTGTTATACTCGATCAGGTGATATGTTATACTCGATCAGGGGAATATGTTATACTGGACCAGTGGACTTTGTTATACTCGATCAGGGGACTTTGTTATACTCGATCAGGGAACATTGTTATACTCGTCCAGGAGGCTTTGTTATACTTGGTCAGGGGACTTTTTTATACTCAATCAGGTTACTTTGTTATACTGGACCAGGGGACTTTTTTATACTCGATGAGTGGCCTTTGTTATACTCAATCAGGGGACTTTGTTATACTCGACCAGGGGACTTTGTTATACGCGATCAGGGGACTTTTTTATACTCGACCAGTGGACTTTGTTATACTCGATCAGGGGATATGTTATACTCGATCACGGGACTTTGTTATGCTCAACCAGGGACTTTGTTATACTCGATCAGTGGATATGTTATACTTGATCAGGAGACTTTGTTATACTCAACCAGGGCACTTTGTTATACTCGATCAGGGGACTTTGTTATACTCGATCAGGGGACTTTGTTATACTCGATTAGGGGCCTTTGTTATTCGCGATCAGGGGACTTTTTTATACTCGACCAGAGGACTTTGTTATACTCGATCATGGGACTTTGTTATGCTCAACCAAGGACTTTGTTATACTCTATCAGGGGACTTTTTTATACTCGACCAGAGGACTTTGTTATACTCGATCACGGGATATGTTATACTCGATCAGGGGACTTTGTTATACTCAACCACGGGACTTTGTTATACTCAATCAGGGGACTTTGTTATACTCGATCAGGGGATATGTTATACTCGATCAGGGGAGTTTGTTATACTCGGTTCAGGGAACTTTGTTATACTTGTCCAGGGGGCTCTGTTATACTTGATCAGGGGACTTTGTTATACTCGATCAGGAGACTTTGTCTTACTGGATCAGGGCCCTTTGCTATACTCGCCTGGGGGACTTTGTTATAATCGAATAAGGGACTTTGTTATGCTCTATCTGGGGACTTTGTTATACTCGATCAGGCGACTTTTTATACTCGACCTGAGGACTTTATTATACCCTTTCAGGGGACTTTGTTATACTCGAATAGAGTTTTTGTTATACTCGATAAAGGACTTTGTTATATACTCGATAAAGGGGTGATATACTCGATAAAGGGGACTTTTTTAGACTCGAACAGAAATTTGTTATACTCGACCAAGGGACTTTTGTTATACTCGATTAGGCGGCTTTTTGTTATACTCGATCAGGGGGACTTTGTTATACTCGATAGAGGCCTTTGTCATACTCGATGGGGGTCTTTTGTTATACTATTTCCAGGGGACTTTTTGTTATATTCGATTAGGGGCTTTTTTGGACTCGATTAGTGGCCTTTGTTATACTCGATAGGGGCCTTTGTTATACTAGATCAGGGGTCTTTGTTATACTCGAGCAGAGCTTTGTTATACTAGAATTGTGTCATAGGAAGGAAGATCAGCTAAAACTGATGGCCCATCACTTTTTTGGTAGATTTTAGTGTATATAAACAGAAAATAATTTCAGTTTCAATATTTTGCAACCTTTTGCTAGGTAAATTTTAGCGTGAAATTTATCGAAAATATAACGTACAGCTGCATTAGTGCATTACAATTAAATAGTGAACATTGCTTTCTGACTTCATTCTTTAACAACCCAACTAACAATATTTTTTCTGTTTCAGATTCTGATGCATTTATAAGTTGATAATATTTGCGATGGCTGCTTGTGTCAGGACGAGGAACCAAAAATCCAGCCATCTCAGTCACTATCTTGGGTCTGGGAGAGAGCTCCTGAAATCGGAGTTGCCTACATTGAGAGATGCTTTGAGATACGGTGTTTTAATCAGGCAAATCAGTGAAAAGAACCAAGGAACTTAAACAAAGTCCTCTGATCAAGTATAACATATCCACTGATCGAGTATAACAAAGTCCCTGGTTGAGCATAACAAAGTCCCGATCGAGTATAACATATCCCCTGATCGAGTATAACAAAGTCTTTGTTAAATCGACCAGGAGGACTTTTGTTATACTCGATGAGGGCCTTGTTATACCCGATCACGGGATCTTTGTTATACTGACCAATAGGGATTTGTATATACTCGACCAGGGGACTTGGTCGTTTCCGGACCAGAGGCCTTTTGTTATACCTGATCGGGTGACTTTGTTATATCGATTCGTTTCTTTCCTATATTTGACCAATGGACTTTTGCTATTCTAGATGATGGGCCTTTGTTATACTCTCGATTAGGGGACTTTTGTTATACTCAGATAAGGACTTTGTTATACTCAACCAGAGTGACTTTGTTATACTCTGGATCAGGGATATGTTATACGCTTATCAGGGGACTTTTTTATACCGACCAGAGGACTTTTGTTTTACTCGATGAGGGGATATGTTATACCGATCAGGGGACTTTTGTTATGCTCAACCAGGGACTTTGTTATACCTTTATCAGGGATTCTTTTTACTTGACCAATGGCCTTGTTTTACTCAATGATGGGCCTTTTCTTTATACCGATTAGGGACTTTGTTATACTCGACCAGGGACTTTGTTATACGCTTATCAGGTGACTTTTTTTATACCTCACCAGAGGATTCTTTCTTATACTCGATCAGGGATATGTTATACTCGCATCAGGACTTTGTTATGCTTAACCAGGGACTTTGTTATACCCGATCAGGACTTTGTTATACCCCATCAGGAATTTGGTTATACTCGCTCAGGGACTTTTTTATACATGACCAATGAACTTTTGTTATACCCTCGGCGAGGGCCTTTGTTATACTCGATCAGGGACTTTGTTATACCCGACCAGGGGACTTTGTTATACCTGATCAGGCGATTTTTGTACTCGACATGAGGACTTTTGTTATACCCTATCAGGGACTTTTGTTATACTGGACCAGAAATTTTTTATACTTCAATCAATGGCCTATGTTATACCGGAGGAGGGTCTTTGTTATAATGGATCAGGGACTCGTTGGCACTCTCGACCGGGGGACTTTGTTATACTCGACTGTAAGGACTTTTTATACTCGACCAGGGACTTTTGTTATACGCGATCAGGGGACTTTTTATACTCGACCAGAGGATCTTGTTATACCTGATCAGATATGTTATACTCGATCACGGGACTTTGTTATACTCAACCAGGGACTTGTTATACTCGGATCAGACTTTGTTATACTCGATCTGGGACTTTTGTTATACCTGATTAGGGCCTTTGTTATACGCGATCAGGGCATTTTTTATACTCCGACCAGATGACTTTGTTATACTCGATCAGGGATATGTTATACCATCACGGACTTTATTATGCTCAACCAAGGACTTGTTATACCTGATTAGGGACTTTTATACTCGACCAGAGGACTTTGTTATACTCGATCAGGGGATATGTTATATACTTGGATCAGGGATCTTTGCTATACTCGACTAGGGACTTTTGTTATTCCTGATAAG
>NW_024725922.1:0-50251 GCF_018991925.1 Homarus americanus
CTAGTTACGTATTGCCAGGAGCAACTGGGAGGCTGAGGTGTACCTGGGAGGCCGAGGTGTACCTGGGAGTGTTGGAGGTACCTGGGAGTGTCAGAGGTGTACCTGGGAATGCCGGTGGAGAACCTGGGAGTGCTCAGAGGTGCACCTGGGAGTGTCAGGAGGCACCTGGGAGGCTGGAGAGGTGCACCTGGGAGTGTCAGTGGTGTGCCTGGGAGGCTGGGAGGTATACTTGGGAGGTCTGAGGTGTACCTGGGAGTGTCAGGAGGTGTACGTGGGAGTGTCAGTTAGGACCTGGGAGTGTCGGAGGTGCACCTGGGAGTGTCTGAGGTGTACCTGGGAGTGTCTGAGGTGGTACCTGGGAGTGTCTTGACGGCACTTGGAGTGTCAGAGGTGTACCTGAGAGTGTCAGAGGTGTACCTGAGAGTGTCGGAGGTGCACCTGGAAGTGTCAGAGGTGTACCTGGGAGTGTCTGAGGCACCTGGGAGTGTCTGAGGTGTACCTGGGAGTGTCTGAGGTGTACCTGGGAGTGTCAGAGGAGTACCAGGGAGTGTCAGAGGTGCACCTAAGAGTGTCAGAGGTGTACCTGTGAGTGTTAGATGTGTACCTGTGAGTGTCTGAGGTGTTCCTGGGAGTGTCAGAGGTGTGCCTGGGAGTGTGAGAGGTGTACCTGGGAGTATCGGAAGTGTACCTGTCAGCGTCTGAGGTGTATCTGGGAGTGTCAGCGGTGTACCTGGCAAAATAGAGGATAATCTGGGAGGAGGAGTACCTAAGTGTCTGAGGTGCACCTGGGAGTGTCTGAGGTACCTGGGAGGCTGGGAGCTGGGGCCTGGGAGCTGAAGGATGGCCTGGGAGGCCAGAGCACCTGGGAGTGTCAGAGGTGCACCTGGGAGTGTCAGAGGTGTACCTGGGAATGTCAGTGGTGTACCTGGGAGTGTCAGTTCTATACCTGGGAGTGTCTGAGGTGTACCTGGCACTGTCAGAGGTGCACCTGGGAGTGTCTGAGGTACACCTGGGAGTGTCTGAGGTGCACTTGGGAGTGTCTGAGGTGTACCTGGGAGTGTCTGAGGTGTACCTGGGAGTGTATGAGGTGTACCTGGGAGTGTCTGAGGTGTACCTGGGAGTGTCTAAGGTGTACCTGAGAGTGTCTGAGGTGCATCTGGGAGTGTCTGAGGTGTACCTGGGAGCAAGTCTGAGGTGTACCTGCTATGAGTGTCTGAGGTAAATCTTGGGAGGTTCTTTATGTGTACCTGGGAGTGTCAGAGGAGTACCAGGGAGTGTCAGAGGTGTACCTCGGAGTGTCAGAGGTGTACCTGTGAGTGTCAGAGGTGTACCTGTGAGTGTCTGTGGTGTTCCTGGGAGTGTCTGAGGTGTTCCTGGGAGTGTCAGAGGAGTACCAGGGAGTGTCAGTGGGGTACCTGGGAGTGTCAGAGGTGTACCTGGGAGCGTGAGAGGTGTACCTGGGAGTATCGGAAGTGTACCTGTCAGTGTCTGAGGTGTATCTGGGAGTGTCAGAGGTGTATCTGAGAGAGAGGTACCTGAGTACGAAGGTACCTGTCAGCGTCTGAGGTATCTGGGAGTGTCAGAGGTGTACCTGGGTGTGTCAGAGGAGTACCTGGGAGTGTCAGAGGAGTACCTGGGAGGTCAAGGGTGTACCTGGGAGTGTCAGAGGTGTACCTGGGAGGTCATGGTGTACCTTGGAGTATCAGAGGTGTACCTGGGAGCATCAGAGGTGTACCTGGGAATGTCGGAGGTGTACCTGGGAGGTCGGAGGTGGCACTGGGAGTCGTCGGAGGTGTACCTGGGAGTGTCTGAGGTGTACCTGGCAGTGTCATTGGTGTACCTGGGAGTGTCTGAGGTGCACCTGGGAGTGTCTGAGGTGCACCTGGGAGTGTCTGAGGTGTACCTGGCAGTGTCAGAGGTGTACCTGGGAATGTCAGTGGTGTACCTGGGAGTGTCAGAGGTGTACCTGGGAGTGTCAGGGGTGCACAAGGGAGTGTCAGAGGTGCACCTGGGAGTGTCTGAGGTGCACCTGGGAGTGTTTGAGGTGCACCTGGGAGTGTCAGAGGTGCACCTGGGAGTGTCTGAGGTGCACCTGGGAGTGTTTGAGGTGCACCTGGGAGTGTCTGAGGTGTTCCTGGGAGTGTCTGAGGTGTACCTGAGAGTGTTTGAAGTGTACCTGGGAATGTCTGGGGTGTACCTGGGAGTGTCAGGGGTGTACCTGGGAGTGCCAGAGGTGTACCTGGGAGTGTCAGAGGTATACCTGGGAGTGTCAGGTGTACCTTGGAGTGTCTGGGGTGTACCTGGGAGTGTCAGGGGTGTACGTGGGAGCGTCAGAGGTGTACCTGGGAGTGTCTGAGGTGCACCTGGGAGTGTCATGGGTGTACCTGGGAGTGTCTGAGTTGTACCTGGGAGTGTCAGAGTTGTAACTGGGAGTATCAGAGTTGTACCTGGGAGTGTCAGAGGGGCACCTGGGAGTGTCAGAGGTGCACCTGGGAGTGTCAGAGGTGCACCTGGAAGTGTCAGTGGTGTACCTGGGAGTGTCAGTTGTATACTTGGGAGTGTCTGAGGTGTACCTGGCAGTGCCAGAGGTGTACGTGGGATTGTCAGTGGTGTACCTGGAAGTGTCGGAGGTGCACCTGGGAGTGTCTGAGGTGAACCTGGGAGTATCTGAGGTGTTCCTGGGAGTGTCTGACGTGCACTTGGGAGTGTCAGAGGTGTACCTGAGAGTGTCAGAGGTGTACCTGAGAGTGTCGGAGGTGTACCTGGAAGTCTCAGAGGTGTACCTGGGTGTGTCTGAGGTGTACCTGGGAGTGTCTGAGGTGTACCTGGGAGTGTCTGAGGTGTACCTGGGAGTGTCTGAGGTGTACCTGGGAGTGTCAGAGGAGTAACAGGGAGTGTCAGAGGTGCACCTAAGAGTGTCAGACGTGTACCTGTGAGTTTCAGATGTGTACCTGTGAGTGTCTGAGGTGTTCCTGGGAGTGTGAGAGGTGTACCTGGGAGTATCGGAAGTGTACCTGTCAGAGTCTGAGGTGTATCTGGGAGTGTCAGCGGTGTACCTGGGTGTCAGAGTTGTACCTGGGAGTGCCAGGGGTGTTCCTGGGAGTGACAGAGGTGTACCTGGGAGTGTCTGAGGTGTACCCGAGTGTCGGAGGTGTATCTGGGAGTGTCAGAGGTGTACCTGGTAGTGTCTGGGGTGTGCCTGGCAGTGTCTGAGGTGTACCTGGGAGTGTCAGAGGAGAACCTGGGAGTGTCTGGGGTGTACCTGGGAGTGTTAGGGGAGTACCTGGGAGTGTCAGAGGTGTACCAGGGAGTGTCAGAGGAATTCCTGGGAGTGTCAGAGGTGTACCTGGGAGTGTGAGAGGTGTACCTGGGAGTATCGGAGGTGTACCTGTCAGTGTCTGAGGTGAACCTGGCAGTGTCAGAGGTGTAACTGGGAGTGTCACCGGGGTACCTAGGAGTGTCAGAGGTATACCTGGGAGTATCAGAGGTGTACCTGGGAGTGTGAGAGGTGGGTACTTTGGGGAGGTCAGAGGTGGGTACCTGGGAGTGTCAGAGGTGTACCTGGGAGTGTCAGAGGTGTACCTGGGAGTGTCAGAGGTGTACCTGGGAGTGTCAGATGTGTACCTGGGAGTGTCAGAGGTGTACCTGGGAGTGTCTGGGGTTTACCTGGGAGTGTCTGGGGTGTACCTGGGAGTATCAGAGAAGTACCTGGGAGTGTCAGAGAAGTACCTGGTAGTGTCTGGGGTGTACCTGGGAGTGACAGAGGAGTACCTGGAGGTGTATGGGGTGTGCCTGGGAGTGTCAGGTGTACCTGGAAGTGTCTGAGGTGTACCTGGGAGTGTCTGAGGTGTACCTGGGAGTTTCGGGGGGTACCTGGGAGAGTCAGAGAAGAACCAGGGAGTGTGACAGGAGTATGTGGGAGTGTGAGAGGTGTACCTGGGAGTGTCTGAGGTGCACCTGGGAGTGTCTGAGGTGCACCTGGGAGTGTCTGATGAGCACCTGGGAGTGTTTGAGGTGCACCTGGGAGTATGTGAGGTGTACCTGGGAGTGTCCGAGGTGTACCTGGGAGTGTCAGGGGTGTACCTGGGAGTGTGTGAGGTGTACCTGGGAGAGTCAGAGAAGAACCAGGGAGTGTGACAGGAGTATGTGGGAGTGTGAGAGGTGTACCTGGGAGTGTCAGAGGTGTACCTGGGAATGTCAGTGGTGTACCTGGGAGTGTCAGAGGTGTACCTGGGAGTGTCTGAGGCACCTGGGAGTGTCTGAGGTGCACCTGGGAGTGTCTGAGGTGCACCTGGGAGTGTCTGAGGTGCACCTGGGAGTGTCTGAGGAGCACCTGGGAGTGTCTGAGGTGCACCTGGGAGTATGTGAGGTGAACCTGGGAGTGTCTGAGGTGTACCTGGGAGGTTGGGGTGTACCTGGGAGGTGTGAGGTGTACCTGGGAGTGTCTGAGGTGTACCTGGGAGAGTCTGAGGTACCTGGGAGGTCAGGGGCGTTCCTGGTAGTGTCAGGGTGTACCTGGGAGTGCCAGAGGTGTACCTGGGAGTGTCTGAGGTGCACCTGGGAGTGTCAGGGGTGTACCTGGGAGGTCTGAGTTGTACCTGGGAGGTCAGGGTTGTACCTGGGAGTATCAGAGTTGTACCTGGGAGTGTCAGAGGTGCACCTGAGTGTCAGAGGTGCACCTGGGAGTGTCAGAGGTGCACCTGGGAGGCTGGTGTACCTGGGAGTGTCAGTTGCATACCGGAGTGTCTGAGGTGTACCTGGCAGTGTCAGAGGTGTACGTGGAGTGCTGGGTGTACCTGGGAGTGTTGGCGGTGCACCTGGGAGTGTCTGAGGTACCTGGGAGTGTCTGAGGTGTACCTGGAGTGTCTGAGGTGCACTTGGGAGTGTCAGAGGTGTACCTGGAGAGGTGTAGAGTGTACCTGACAGTGTTGGAGGTGTACCTGGAAGTGTCAGAGGTGTACCTGGGAGTGTCTGAGGTGTACCTGGGAGTGTCTGAGGTGACCTGGGAGTGTCTGAGGTGTACCTGGGAGGTCAGAGGAGTACCAGGAGGTCAGAGGTGCACCTAAGAGTGTCAGAGGTGTTCCTGGGAGGTCAGAGGTGTACCTGGGAGGTGAGAGAGGTGTACCTGGGAGTATCGGGTACCTGTCAGAGTCTGAGGTGTATCTGGGAGTGTCAGCGGTGTACCTGGGAGTGTCAGAGGAATACCTGGGAGTGTCAGAGGAGTACCTGGGAGTGTCTGAGGTGTACCTGAGAGGAGTGAGGTGTACCTGAGAGTGTCGGAGGTGTACCTGAAGTCAGAGGTGCCTGAGTGTCTGAGGTGTACCTGGGAGGTCTGAGGTGTACCTGGGAGTGTCAGAGAGTACCAGGGGAGGTCAGAGGTGCACCTAAGAGTGTCAGAGTCCTGTGAGTGTCAGATGTGTACCTGGAGTGTCTGGTGTTCCTGGAGTGTCAGAGGTGTACCTGGGAGTGTGAGAGGTACCTGGGAGAGCATCGGAAGTGTACCTGTCAGAGTCTGAGGGTATCTGGGAGTGTCAGCGGTACCTGGGTGTCAGAGAGCACTGGGAGTGTCAGGAGAGTACCTGGGAGTGTCTGAGGTACCTGGGAGTGTCTGAGGTGTACCTGGGAGGTTGAGCACCTGGGAGTGTCAGAGTTGTAACCGGGAATGTCAGGTATACCTGGGAGTGTCTGAGGTGCACCTGGGAGTGTTCAGCACCTGAGTGTCCGAGGCCTGAGTGTCTGAGGCACTGAGTGTCTGAGGCACGGGAGTGTCTGAGGTGTACCTGGGAGTGTCTGAGGTGTACCTGGGAGTGTCTGAGGTGCCTGGGAGTGTCTGAGGGCATTGGGAGTGTCTGAGATGTACCTGGGAGTGTCTGAGGTGTGCCTGGGAGTGTCTGAGGTGTATCTGGGAGTGTCTGAGGTACCTGGGAGTGTCTGAGGTGTACCTGGGAGTGTCTGAGGTGTACCTGGGAGTGTCAGAGGTGTACCTGGGAGTGCCAGAGTGTACCTGAGAGTGTCAGAGGTGCCTGAGGAGTGTCGGAGGTACCTGGAAGGTCAGAGGTACCTGGGAGTGTCAGAGGTGTATCTGGGAGTGTCTGAGGCCTGGGAGTGTCTGAGGTACTTGGGAGTTCTGGGTACCTGCGAGTGTCTGAGGTGTACTGGGAGGCTCTTAGGTGTACCTGGGAGTGTCAGGGGAGTACTAGGGAGTGTCAGAGGTGTACCTGGGAGTGCTGGAGGTGTACCGAGAGTCAGAGGTGTACCTGGGAGTGTCAACGGTACCTGGTGTCAGAGGAGTACCTGGGAGGCCGAGGAGTTCTGGGAGGTCCAGGGTGTACCTGGGAGTGTCAGAGGGCACCTGGGAGTGTCAGCGGTACCTTGGAGCATCAGAGGCCTGGGAGCATCAGAGGTGTACCTGGGAGTGTCGGAGGTGTACCTGGGAGTGTCGGAGGTGCACGATCTGAGGTGCACCTGGGAGTGTCTGAGGTGCACCTGTGTGTCTGAGGTGCACCTGGGAGTGTCTGAGGTGCACCTGGGAGTGTCTGAGGTGCACCTGGAGTCTCTGAGGTACCTGGGAGTGTCTGAGGTGTACTTGGGAGTGTCAGGGGTGTACCTGGGAGTGTCTGAGGTGTACCTGGGAGTGTCTGAGGTGTACCTGGGAGTGTCTGAGGTGTACCTGGGAGAATCTGAGGTACCTGGGAGTGTCATGGGTGCCTCGGAGTGTCAGGGGTGTACCTGGAAGCAGAGGTGTACCTGGAGTGTCAGTGGTGTACCTGGGAGTGTCAGCTGTATACCTGGGAGTGTCTGAGGTGTACCTGGCAGTGCAGAGGTGTACCTGGGAATGTCAGTGACCTGGGAGTGTCAGAGGTGTACCTGGAGTGTCAGGAGGTGCACCTGGGAGTGTCTGAGGTGCACCTGGGAGTGTTCGAGGGTCACCTGGGAGTGCTGAGGTGCACCTGGGAGTGTCTGAGGTGTTCCTGGATTGTCTGAGGTGTACCTGAGAGTGTTAGAAGTGTACCTGGGAGTGTCTGGGGTGTACCTGGGAGTGTCTGAGGTGTACTTAGTGAGTGTCTGAGGGTACCTGCGAGTGTCTGAGGTGTACCTGTGAATGTCTTAGGTGTACCTGGGAGTGTCAGAGGAGTACCAGGAGTGTCAGAGTACCGGAGTGTCAGAGGTGTACCTATGAGTGTCAGAGGTGTACCCTGAGTGTCTGTGGTGTTCCTGGGAGTGTCTGAGGTGTACCTGGGAGTGTCTGAGGTACCTGGGAGTGTCTGAGGTGTACCTGGGAGTGTCTGAGGTGTACCTGGGAGTGTCTGAGATGTACCTGGGAGTGTCTGAGGTACCTGGGAGTGTCTGAGGTGTATCTGGGAGTGTCTGAGGTGTACCTGGGAGTGCTGAGGCCTGGGAGTGTCTGAGGTGTACCTGGGAGGTCAGAGGTGTACCTGGGAGTGTCAGAGGTGTACCTGAGAGTGTCAGAGGTGTACCTGGAGAGTGTGTACCTGGGAGTGTCAGAGGTACCTGGGAGTGTCAGAGGTGCACCTGGAGTGTCTGAGGTGCACCTGGGAGTGTCTGAGGCACCTGGGAGTGTCTGAGGTGCACCTGGGAGTGTTTGAGGTGCACCTGGAGTGTCTGAGGTGTTCCTGGGATTGTCTGAGGTGTACCTGAGAGTGTTAGAAGGTACCTGGGAGTGTCTGGGGTGTACCTGGGAGTGTCTGAGGTGTACTTGCGAGGTCTGAGGGGCACTGTGAGTGTCTGAGGTGTACCTGGGAGTGTCTTAGAGGTACCTGTGAGTGTCTGTGGTGTTCCTGGGAGTGTCTGAGGTACCTGGGAGGTCAAAGGAGTACCAGGGAGTGTCAGTGGAGTACCTGGGAGTGTCAGAGGTGTACCTGGGAGCGTTTTAGGTGTACCTGGGAGTGTCAGGGGAGTACCTGGGAGTGTTTGAGTTGTACCTGGGAGAGCAGAGTTGTACCTGGGAGTATCAGAGTTGTACCTGGGAGTGTCAGACACCTGGGAGTGTTAGAGGTGACCTGGGAGTGTCAGAGGTGCACCTGGTGTCATTGGTGTATATGGGAGTGTCTGAGGTGTACCTGGAGGGCAGAGGTGTACCTGGAGTGTGAGAGGTACCTGGGAGTATCGGAAGTGTACCTGTCAGTCTGAGGTGTATCTGGGAGTGTCAGCGGTACCTGGGTGTCAGAGGAGTACCTGGGAGTGTCAGAGGAGTACCTGAGAGTCAAGGGTGTACCTGGGAGTGTCAGAGGTGTACCTGGGAGTGTCAGCGGTGTACCTTGAGTATCAGAGGTGTACCTGGGAGATTCAGAGGTGTACCTGGGAATGTCGGAGGTGTACCTGGGAGTGTCGGCGGTGTACCTGGGAGTGTCGGAGGCACTGGGAGTGTCGGAGGTGTACCTGGGAGTGTCTGAGGTGTACCTGGAGTGTCTGAGGTGTACCTGGAGTGTCAGAGTCAGCCTGGGAGTGTCAGGAGGTGTACCTGGGAGTGTCAGAGGTGTACCTGGGAGTGTCTGAGGTAGGGCTCCTGGGAGTGTCTGAGGTGTACCGGAGTGGGAGGAGTACCTGAGAGTGTCTGGGGTGTACCTGGGAGTGTTAGGGGAGCACCTGGGAGGTCAGGAGGTGTACCAGGAGTGTCAGAGGAGCCCGGAGTGTCGGGAGGTGTACCTGGGAGTGTGAGAGGTGTACCTGAGTATCGGAGGTGTACCTGTGGGTGTCTGGAGGTGAACCTGGCAGTGTCAGAGGTGTACCTGGGAGTGTCAGCGGTGTACCTGGGAGTGTCAGAGGTATACCTGGGAGAGCATCAGAGGTACCTGGGAGTGTGAGAGGTGTACCTTGGGAGGTCAGAGGTGTACCTGGGAGGTCTGAGGTGCACCTGAGTGTCAGAGGTGTACCTGGGAGTGTCAGAGGTGTACCTGGGAGTGTCAGAGGTGTACCTGGGAGTGTCAGAGGTAGCCTGGGAGTGTCAGAGGTACCTGGAGTGTCTGGGTGCACCTGGGAGTGTCTGGGGTACCTGGGAGCATGGTGAGAAGCACCTGGGAGTGTCAGAGAAGACCTGGTAGTGTCTGGAGGTGTACCTGGGAGTGTCTGAGGTGTACCTGGGAGTGTCAGAGTGTAACTGGAGTGTCTTAGGTGTACCTGGGAGTGTCTGAGGTGTACCTGGGTGTCAGAGTTGTACCTGAGAGTTAGGAGTTGTACCTGGGAGTGCCGAGGTGCACCTGGGAGTGTCAGAGGTGCACCTGGGAGTGTCAGAGGTGTACCTGGGAGTGTCAGTGGTGACTTGGGAGTGTCAGAAGTATATTTGGGAGTGTCTGAGGTGTACCTGGCAGTGTCAGAGGTGTACGTGGGAGTGTCAGTGGTGTACCTGGGAGTGTCGGAGGTGCACCTGGGAGTGTCTGAGGTGAACCTGGGAGGTCCGAGGTGTACCTGGAGTGTCAGACGTGCACTTGGCAGCGTCAGAGGTGTACCTGAGAGTGTCAGAGGTGCACCTGAGAGTGTCGGAGGTGTTCCTGGAAGTGTCAGAGGTGTACCTGGGAGTGTCTGAGGTGTACCTGGGAGTGTCTGAGGTGTACCTGGGAGTGTCTGAGGTACCTTGGCGTGTCAGAGGAGTACCAGGAGTGTCAGAGGTGCACCTAAGAGTGTCAGAGGTGTACCTGTGAGTGTCAGATGTACCTGTGAGTGTCTGAGGTGTTCCTGGGAGTGGCAGAGGTACCTGGGAGTGTGAGAGGTGCACTGGGAGACCGGAAGTGTACCTGTCAGCGTCTGAGGTATCTGGGAGTGTCATGGTGTACCTGGGAGTGTCAGAGGTGTACCTGGGAGGTCAGCGGTGTACCTTGGAGTATCAGGAGGTACCTGGGAGCATCAGAGGTGTACCTGGGAATGTCGGAGGTGTACCTGGGAGTGTCGGCGGTACCTGGGAGTGTCGGAGGTGTACCTGGGAGTGTCGGAGGTGTACCTGGGAGTGTCTGAAGGTACCTGGGAGTGTCTGAGGTGTACCTGGGAGGTAGAGTTGTACCTGGGAGGTCAGGAGGTGGTACCTGGAGTGTCAGAGAGGTACCTGGGAGTGTCTGAGGTGTACCTGAGTGTCGGAGGTATCTGGGAGTGTCAGAGGTGTACCTGGGAGTGTCTGGGTGTACCTGGGAGGTCTGAGGTGTACCTGGGAGTGTCAGGAGAGTACCTGGGAGTGTCTGAGGCCTGGGAGGTTAGGGGAGCACTGAGTAGTGGAGGTGTACCAGGAGTGTCAGAGGAGTACCTGGGAGTGTCAGAGGTGTACCTGGGAGGTGGAGAGGTGTACCTGGGAGTATCGGAGGTACCGAGGTGTACCTGTCAGTAGTCTGAGTGAACTGCAGTGCCTGAAAATTTGGAGTCACGTGTACCCAGGAGGTCAGGAGGTATACTTGGGAGCATCAGTGGTGGGTGCACTTGGGAGTGTGTGAGGCACCCGGGGAGTGAGAGGTGTACCTTGGGAGTGTCTGAGGCACCTGGGAGTGTCAGAGGTGCACCTGGGGAGGCTCAGAGGTGCACCTTGGGAGTGTTAGGAGAGGCACCTGGGAGTGTCAGAGGTGTAGCCTGGGAGTGTCAGAGGTGCAACCTGGGAGTGTCTGGGGTTTTACCTGGGAGTGTCTGCACCTGGGAGTATCAGGAGAAGCACCTGGGAGGCTCAGGAGAAGCACCTGCTGGGAGTGTCTAAAAATCTGGGAGGACAGAGGAGTACCTGGGAGTGTATGGGGTGCGTCTGGGAGTGTCAGGTGTGTACCTGGAAGTGTCTGAGGTGTACCTGGGAGTGTCTGAGGTACCTTGCAGTGTCAGAGAAGAATCCAGGGAGGTGACAGGAGTATGCGGGAGTGTGAGAGGTGTACCTGGGGAGTGCCTGGAGGTGCACCTGGGAGTGTCTGTGGTGCACCTTGGGAGTGTCTGAAGTGCACCTGGGAGTGTCTGAGGAGCACCTGGGAGTGTCTGAGGTACTCTGAGTGTCTGAGTGAGCACCTGGGAGTGTCTGAGGTGCACCTGGGAGTGTCTGAGGTGTACCTGGGAGTGTTCAGGTGTGTACCTGGGAGGCCTGATGTGCACCTGGGAGTGTCTGGAGGTGTACCTGGGAGAGGCCTGAGAAGAACCAGGGAGGTGGACAGAGTATGTGGGAGTGTGGTGAGGTGGCCTGGGAGTGTCTGAGGTGCACCTGGAGGCCTGAGTGCACTGCAGTGTCTGAGGTGCACCGGGGAGGTCTGAGGTGCACCTGGGAGTGTCTGGAGGAGCACCTGGGAGGCCTGAGGTGCACCTGAGGAGGTGTGAGGAACTGGGAGTGTCTGAGGTGTACCTGGGAGTGCCAGGCGCACCTGGGAGTGAGGCTACCTGGGAGTGTCTGAGGCACCTGGGAGAGTCTGAGGTGTACCTGGAGGCTCGGTGGTGTTCCTGGGTAGGGTGTCAGGGGTGTACCTGGGAGGTCAGAGGTGTACCTGGGGAGTGTCTGGAGGTGCGCCTGGGGAGTGTCAGGGTGTACCTGGGGAGTGTCTGGAGTTGTACCTGGGAGTGTCAGAGTTGTACCTGGGAGTATCAGGAGTTATGTCTGGCACCGGAGTGCTGAAAATGGGAGCGCGAGTGCAACTGGAGGCTTAGCTTGTCCTGAGTGTCAGTTACATAATTTGGGAGTGTCTGAGTGTGTCTCTGGCAGGCCTGGAGGCTGGAAATTTGGGGAGCGTCGAGGTGTGAGGTCTGAGGGGCACTGGAGGTCTGAGGTACCTGGAGGCAACATGCGTCAGCAACCTGAGATGCCGGAGGTGGCACCTGGAAATGCCCAGAGGTGCGCACCTGGGAGTCTGAGGTACCTGAGCGTCTGAGGGCACCTGGGAGTGTCTGGAGGTGCACTTGGGAGTGTCAGGAGGTGTACCCAAGGAGAGGTCAGAAGTGCACTGAGGAGGCCGAGGTGTACTCCTGGGAGTGTCTAAGGTGTACTGGGAGTGTCTGAGGTGTAAATCTGGGAGTGTCAGAGGAGTACTTAGGGAGCCTGAGGCACCCAGATTGTCAGAGGTGTACCTGTGAGGTCGATGTACCTGTGAGGCCTGAGGTCTTGGGAGTATCAGAGGTGTACCTGGGAGCGTGAGAGGTGTACCTGAGTATTTGGAAGTGTACCTGTCAGAGTCTGAGGTGTATCTGGGGAGTGTCATGGTGTACCTGGTGTCAGAGGAGTACCTGGGAGTGTCAGATGAGCACCTGGGAGTGTCTGAGGTGCACCTGAGAGTGTCAGAGGTGTACCTGAGAGTGTCGGAGGTGTACCTGGAAGGTGCCAGAGTGCACCTAGAGTGTCTGAGGCAAAAATTCTGGGAGTGTCTGAGGTGTACCTGGGAGTGTCTGAGGTGTACCTGGGAGTGTCAGAGGAGTACTAGGGGAGGCCAGAGGTGCACCTAAGAGTGTCAGAGGTGTGTACCTGTGAGTGTCAGGATGTGTACCTGTGAGTGTCTGGGGTGTCTCTGGGAGTGTCAGAGGTGTACCTGGGAGTGTGAGAGAGGTGCACCTGGGAGTATCGGAAGTGTACCTGTCAGGAGTCTGAGGTGTACCTGAGCGTCATGTACCTGGTAAAGGCCAGGAGCAATTTGGGAGGCCGGAGGTTCTGAGGTGTACCTGGGAGGCCAGAGTTGTACCTGGGAGGTCAGAGCTGTGTTCTGAGGCCGAAAATTTGGGAGTGTCAGAGGTGCACCTTGGAAGCGCTCAGGTGTGTGGCCCCACAGCGGTGGTGTACCCAGAGTGTCAGTTGTATTACCTGGAGTGTCTGAGGGCAATTGGCACCATCAGAGGTGTACCTGGGAGTGTCAGTATGGGAGGTCAGTGGTGTACCTGAGTGTCTGAGGTGCACCTGGGAGTGTCTAAGGTGCACCTGGAGGTCTGAGGTGCAACCTGGAGTGTCTGAGGTGCACCTGGGAGGTTCGAGGTGTACCTGGAGAGTTCGAGGTGTACCTGGGAGTGTCTGGAGGTACCTGGGAGTGTCTGAGGTACCTGGGAGTGTCTGAGATGTACCTGGAGTGTCTGAGGGTACCTGGGAGTGTCTGAGGTGTACCTGGGAGTGTCTGGAGGTGTACCTGGGAGGTCTTAGGTGGGTACCTGGGAGTGTCTGAGGTGTACCTGGGAGGTCAGGAGGTACCTGGGAGGTCAGAGGTGTACCTGAGCAGAGGCACTGGGAGTGTCGGAGGTGTACCTGGGAGTGTCGGAGGTGCACTGGGAGGTCAGGAGGTACCTGGGAGTGTCTGAGGTACCTGGAGTGTCGGTGCACGGGAGTATCTGAGGTGCACCTGGGAGTGTCGGAGGTGTACCTGGGAGTGTCGGAGGTGTACCTGGGAGTGTCGGAGGTGCACCTGGAGTGTCTGAGGTGCACCTGGGAGGTCTGAGGTGCACCTGGGGAGAGTTCGAGGTACCTGGGAGTGTCAGAGTTGTACCATGGGAGTATCAGGAGTTGTACCTGGGAGTGTCAGAGTTGCACCTGGTGTCCTAGGTGCACCTGGGAGGTCAGAGGTGCACCTGGGAGTGTCATGGTGTATATGGGAGGTCTGAGGTACCTGGCAGTGTCGAGAGGTGAACCTGGGAGTGCTCGGGGTGGTGCCTGGGAGTGTCGGAGGTGCACCTGGGAGTGTCTGAGGTGTACCTGGGAGTGTCCGAGGTGTACCTGGGAGAGGTCAGAGGTGTACCTGGGAGTGTCTGAGGTGTACCTGGGAGTGTCTGAGGTGTACCTGGGAGTGTCAGGAGTGGTACCTGGGAGGCAGAGTTGTACCTGGGAGGCCAGAGGTGCACCTGGGAGTGTCAGGAGGCACCTGGGAGTGTCAGGAGGTACCTGGGAGTGTCAGTGGTGTACCTGGGAGTGTCAGAGGTATTTGGAGGTCTGAGGTGCACCAGTGTCAGAGGTGTACCTGGGAGGTCAGTGGTGTACCTGGGAGGTCAGGAGGTGTACCAGGAGTGTCAGAGGTGCACCTAGGAGTGTCAGAGGTGTACCTGGGAGTGCTGGGATGTGTACCTGGGAGGTCTGAGGTGTACCTGGAGTGTCTGGAGGTACCTGGGAGTGTCAGAGGTGTACCTGGGAGTGTCAGAGGTGTACCTGGGAGTGTTGGGGGTGTACCTGGAGAGTCGGAGGTGCACCTGGGAGTGTCTGAGGTGAACCTGGGAGGTTCTGAGGTGTACTTGGAGAGTCTGACCTGTACTTGGCAGGCCAGAGGTACCTGAGAGTGTTGAGAGGTACCTGAGAGTGCTGGAGGTACCTGGGAGTGTCAGAGGTGTACCTGGGAGTGTCTGAGGTGTACCTGGGAGGTTCGAGGGTGTACCCTGGAGTGTCTGAGGTGTACCTTGGCGTGTCAGAGGAGTACCAGGGAGGTCAGGAGGCACCTAAGAGTGTCAGGAGGTACCTGTGAGTGCCAGATGTGTACCTGTGGAGTGTCTGAGGTGTTCCTGGAGTGGCAGAGGTGTACCTGGGAGGTGTGAGAGGTGTACCTGGAGTATCGGAAGTGTACCTGTCAGCTCAGAGGTGTATCCTGGGAGTGCTGGCGGTGTACCTGAGTGTCAGAGGTACCTGGGAGTGTCACAAGGGTGTACCTTGGAGTATCAGAGGTGTGCCTGGGAGTATCAGAGGTGTACCTGGGAATGTCGGAGTGTACCTGGGAGTGTCGGCGTGTACCTGGGAGGTCGGAGGTGTACCTGGAGTGTCGGAGGTGTACCTGGGAGTGTCTGAGGTGTACCTGGGAGTGTCTGAGGTGTACCTGGGAGTGTCAGAGTTGTACCTGGAGTGTCAGAGGTGCACTGGGAGTGTCAGAGGTGTACCTGGGAGTGTCTGAGGTGTACCAGTGTCGGAGGTGTATCTGGGAGTGTCAGAGGTGCACTGGGAGTGTCTGGGGTGTACCTGGGAGTGTCTGAGGTGTGACCTGGGAGTGTCAGAGGAGTACCTGGGAGTGTCTGAGGTACCTGGGAGTGTTAGGGGAGTACCTGGGAGTGTCAGAGGTGTACCAGGGAGGGTCAGAGGAGTACCTGGGAGTGTCAGGAGGTACCTGGGAGTATGGAGAGGTGTACCTGGGAGTATCGGAGGTGTACCTGTCAGTGTCTGAGGTGAACCTGGCAGTGTCAGAGGTGTACCTGGGAGTGTCAGCGGTGTACCTAGGGAGTGTCAGAGGTATACCTGGGAGTATCAGGAGGTGTACCTGGGAGTGTGAGAGGTGTACCTGGGAGTGTGAGAGGTGTACCTGGGAGTGTTCGAGGTGCACCTGGGAGTGTCAGAGGTGTACCTGAGTGTCAGAGGCACTGGGAGTGTTAGGAGGTGTACCTGGGAGTGTCAGAGGGCCTGAGAGTGTCAGAGGTGTACCTGGGAGTGTCTGGGGTTTACCTGGGAGTGTCTGTACCTGGGAGTATCAGAGAAGCACCTGGGAGTGTCAGAGGAAGCACCTGGTAGTGTCTGGGGTGTACCTGGGAGGACAGAGTACCTGGGAGTGTAAGTGGGGTGTGCCTGGGAGTGTCAGGTGTACCTGGAAGTGTCTGAGGTGTACCTGGGAGTGTCTGGAGGTGCACCTGGAGTGTCAGAGGTGCACCTGGGAGTGTCTGAGGTGCACCTAGTGTCTGAGGTGCACCTGGGAGTGTTTGAGGTGCACCTGGGAGTGTTCGAGGTGTTCCTGGGATTGTCTGAGGTACCTCAGAGTGAAGTGTACCTGGGAGTGTCTGGGGGTACCCAGAGGATCTGAGGTACTTGCGAGTGTCTGAAGGGTACCTGCAAGTGTCTGAGGTGTACCTGAGTGTCTTAGGGTGTACCTGGGAGGTTGAGAGGAGTACCAGGAGTGTCAGAGGTGTACCTCGAAGTGTCAGAGGTGTACCTGTGGAGTGTCAGAGGTGTACCTGTGGGTGTCTGTGGTGTTCCTGGGAGTGTCTGAGGTGTACCTGGGAGTGTCAGAGGAGTACCAGGGAGTGTCGGTGGAGCACCTGGGAGTGTCAGAGGTACCTGGAGCGTGAGAGGTGTACCTGGGAGACCGGAAGTGTACCTGTCAGTGTCTGAGGTGTATCTGGGAGTGTCAGAGGTATATCTGGAGTGTCAGTGGTGGTACTTGGGAGTGTCTCAGGTGCACCTGGGAGTGTCTGAGGTGTACCTGGGAGTGTCTGAGGACCTGAGAGTGTCTGAGGTGTACCTGGGAGTGACCTGGAGGTGTACCTGGAAGGTCTGAGGTTCCCTTGGGAGGTTCTGAGGAGCACTGGGAGTGTCTGAGGTGTACCTGGGAGGCCTGAGGTGCACCTGGGAGCATCAGGAGAGGGTGTACCTGGAGTGTTATTAGCAAGGCGGTGTACCTTGGAGCATCAGGAGGTACCTGGGAGCATCAGAGGTGCACCTTGAACGCCTCGGAAAATTCTGGGAGGCGTCGGCGGTGTAATCTGGGAGTGTCGGAGGTGCACCTGGGAGTGTCGGAGGTGTACCTGGGAGTGTCTGGAGGTGTACCTGGGAGTGTCTGAGGTGTACCTGGGAGTGTCAGGAGTTGTACCTGGGAGGTCAGGAGGTGCACTGGGGAGGTCAGAGGTGTGTACCTGGGAGGTCTGGAGGGGTGCACCTGAGTGTCGGAGGTGCATCTGGGAGGTCAGGAGGTGCACCTGGGAGTGTCTGGGGTGTACCTGGGAGTGTCTGAGGTGCACCTGGGAGTGTCAGAGGAGTACCTGGGAGCGTCTGAGTGTACCTGGGAGCAAGTTAGGGGAGACCTGGGAGGTCAGAGGTGTACTCAGGGAGGTCAGGAGGAGTACCTGGGAGTGTCAGGGGAGGTGTACCTGGGAGGTGGAGAGAGTTTTACCTGGGGAGCATCGGGAGGTGTACCTGTCAGTGTCTGAGGTGAACCTGGCAGTGTCAGAGGTGTACCTGGGAGTGTCAGCGGTGTACTCAGGAGTGTCAGAGGTATACCTGGGAGTATCAGAGGTACTGGAATGGCGGAGGTACCTGGGAGTGTCGGAGGTGTAATTTCGGAGGTTTTGGAGGTGTACCTGGGTGTGTCTGAGGTGTACCTGGGAGTGTCTGGAGGTGTAACTGGGAGGCCCTGAGGTAAATCTGGGGATGCTCAGAGGAGTGTACCAGGGAGGCCAGAGATGTGCCTAGGAGTGTCAAGGAGTTGTACCTGGGAGTGTCAGAGCTTGTACCTGGGAGTGTCAGAGGTGTGCACCTGGGAGTGTCAGAGGTGTACCTGGGAGTGTCAGAGGTGCACCTGGGAGTGTCAGTGGTGTACCTGGGAGGCTGGGGTTGTATACCTGGGAGTGTCTGCGTGTACCTGGCAGTGTCAGTGGTGTACCTGGGAGGTCAGAGGTGTCCTGGTAGTGTCAAAGGTGCACCTGGGAGTGTCAGTGGTGTACCTGGGAGGTCAGTTGCATACCTGGGAGTGTCTGAGGTACCTGCTGGCAGTGTCATTGGTGTACCTGGGAGTGTCTGATGTGCACCTGGGAGTGTCTGAGGTGCACCTGGGAGTGTCTGAGGTGTGCCCTGGGAGGTCAGGAGGTGCACCTGGGAGGCCAGGAGGTGTACCTGGGAGTATAGGGCGTGTACCTGTCAGTGTCTGAGGTGTACCTGGGAGTGTCAGCGGTGTACCTGGGTGTGTCAGGAGGAGTACCTGGGAGTGTCAGGAGGAGTGCCTGGGAGTGTCAGGGGTGTACCTGGGAGTGCGTCAGGACGTGTACCGGGAGGCCATGGTGTACCTTGAGTATCAGAGGTGTACTCTGGGAGTATCAGAGGTACCTGGGAGTGTCGGAGGTACTCTGGGATGTGTCGGAGGTGCACGTGGAGTGTTTGAGGTGCACCTGGGAGTGTCTGAGGTGCACCTGGGAGGCCTGCTGGAGGTGCACCTGGGAGTGTCTGAGGTGCATCTGGGAGTGTCTGGATGTGCACCTGGGAGTGTCTGAGGTGCACCTGGAGTGTCTGAGGTGTAATTGGGAGCGTCAGGGGTGTACCTGGGAGTGTCTGAGGTGTACCTGGGAGTGTCTGAGGTACCTGGGAGAATCTGAGGTGTACCTGGGAGTGTCAAGTGGGTGTTCCTGGGGAGGCCAGGGTGTGCATCACCTGGGAGTGTCTGAGGTGCACCTGGAGTGTCTGAGGTGCACCTGGGAGTGTCTGAGGTGCACCTGGGAGTGTCTGAGGTGTACCTGGGAGTGTCTGAGGTGTACCTGGGAGTGTCAGTGGTGTACCTGGGAGTGTCAGGCTGCATACCTGGGAGTGTCTGAGGTGTACCTGGCAGTGTCAGAGTGTGTACCTGGGAGTGCCAGAGGTGCACCTGGAGGCCAGGAGGTGCACCTGGGAGTGTCTGGGAGGTGCACCTGGGAGTGTCTGGAGGGGTGCACCTGGGAGTATGTTTGAGGTGCACCTGGGAGTGTCTGAGGTGTTCCTGGGAATGTCTGAGGCACCTGAGAGTGTTAGATGTGCACCTGGGAGTGTCTGGGGTACCTGGGAGTGTCTGGAGGTGTACTTGGGGAGGTCTGAGGCCCTGGTGCGTCTTGAGGTGCACCTGGAGTGTCTTAGGTACCTGGGAGTGTCAGGAGGAGGTAACAGGGAGTGTCAGAGGTGCCCGGAGGTCAGAGGTGTACCTGTGGGAGTGTCAGAGGTGTACCTGTGAGGCCTGCAAGTGCCCTGGGAGTGTCTGAGGTGTACCTGGGAGTGTCAGGAGGAGTACCAGGGAGTGTCAGTGGAGTACCTGGGAGCGTGAGAGGTGCAATCTGGGAGTATCGGAAGTGTGCATCTTGTCAGTGTCTGAGGTGTATCTGGGAGTGCAGAGGTGTACCTGGGAGTAATGGAAGTGTACCTGGCTCGTAGGAGTCTGAGGTGTATCTGGGAGGCCGGGGCGGTGCACCTGGGTGTGTCAGAGGAGAACCTGGGAGGTCAGGAGGAGCACCTGGGAGTGTCTGAGGTACCTGAGGAGTGTCAGAGGTGTACCTGAGGAGTGTCGGAGGTGGCCTGAAGTGTCAGAGGTGTACCTGGGAGTGTCTTGAGGTGTACCTGGGAGTGTCTGAGGTGTACCTGGGAGTGTCTGAGGTGTACCTGGGAGTGTCAGAGGAGTACCAGGGAGTGTCAGAGGTGCACCTAAGAGTGCCGAGGTGTACCTGTGAGTGTCAGATGTGTACCTGTGAGTGTCTGGGTGTTCCGGAGGCCAGAGGTGTACCTGGAGGTGAGAGGTGCACCTGGAGTATTCGGAAGGGTACCCACAGAGTCTGAGGTGTATCTGGGGAGTGTCAGCGGTGTACCTGGGTGTGTCAGGAGGAGTACCTGGGAACGGCGGGAGGTGCACCTGGGAGTGTCGGAGGTGCACTTCCGAGTGTCGGAGGTGTACCTGGGTGTGTCTGGAGGTGCACCTGGGGAGCAAGGTCTGGAGGTGTAACTGGGAGGCCTGAGGCACCTGGGAGGTCAGAGAGGAGTACCAGGAGGTCAGAGATGTGCCTAGGAGGCTCAGAGTTGTACCTGGGAGTGTCAGAGTTGTACCTGGGAGGCCAGAGGTGCACCTGGGGAGTGCCGGAGGTACCTGGGAGTGTCAGAGGTGCACCTGGGAGTGTCAGTGGTGTACCTGGGAGGTCATTAGACACTGGAGTGTCTGAGGTGCACCTGGCAGTGTCAGTGGTGTACCTGGAGGTCAGAGGTGTCCCTGGTAGTGTCAAAGGTGCAATCTGGGAGGCCAGTGGTGTACCTGGGAGGTCAGTTGTGGCTACCTGGGAGTGTCTGGAGGTGTACCTGGTGGTGTCATTGGTGTACTGAGTGTCTGATGTGCACCTGGGAGTGTCTGGAGGGTGCAATTCCTGGGAGTGTCTTGAAAATCTGGAGGCTGTGAGGTGTACCTGGGAGGTCAGGAGGTACCCGGAGTATAGGATGTGTACCTGCCAGTGTCTGAGGTGTACCTGGGGAGGTCAGCGCGGTGTGCACCTGGGTGTGTCAGAGGAGCACCCTGGGAGGCCAGAGGAGCACCTGGGAGGTCAGGGGTGTACCTGGGAGGTCAGACGTGTACCTGGGAGGTCAGCGGTGTACCTTGAGTATCAGAGGCGTACCTGGAAGTATCAGAGGTGTACCTGGAGCGTCGGAGGTGTACCTGGGAGCGTCGGAGGCACGTGGGAGTGTTTGAGGTGCACCTGAGTGTCTGAGGTGCGGCACCTGGGAGTGTCTGAGGTGCACTGGGAGTGTCTGAGGTGCACTCTAGCGTCTGAGGTGCACCTGGGAGTGTCTGAGGTGCACCTGGGAGTGTCTGGAGGTGTAATTGGGAGGCCAGGCCTGGGAGTAAGTTCTGAGGCACCAGAGTGTCTGAGGTGTACCTGGGAGAATCTGAGGTGTACCTGGGAGTGTCATGGTGTCTCTGGGAGTAAATAGTGTACCTGGGAGTGTCTGAGGTGCACCTGGGAGGTCTGAGGTGCACCTGAGTGTCTGAGGTGCACCTGGTGCCCTGAGTGTACCTGGAGTGTCTGAGGTGTACCTGGGAGGTCAGTGGTGTACCTGGGGAGTGTCAGGCTGCATACCTGGGAGTGTCTGAGGTGTACCTGGCGGGGTGTCAGAGGTGTACCTGGAGGCGTCAGAGGTGCACCTGGGAGTGTCAGAGGTGCACCTGGGAGTGTCTGGAGGTGCACCTGGGAGTGTCTGAGGTGCACCTGGAGTGTTTTGAGGTGCACCTGGGAGCAAGTGTCTGAGGTTCCCTGGGAGTGTCTGGAGGGGTGTACCTGAGAGTGTTAGATGTGTACCTGGGAGTGTCTGGGTGTACCTGTATGTCTGAGGTACTTGGGGAGGTCTGGAGGTGTACCTGCAGTGTCTGGAGTAGTGCACCCGGGGAGTGTCTTAGGGTGCACCTGGGAGTAAGCTCAGAGAGGAGCAACAGGAGTGCCAGGAGGTGCACCTCGAGTGTCAGAGGTGCACCCAGAGTGTCAGAGGTGCACCTGTGAGTGTCTGTGGTGTCTCTGGGAGGTCTGAGGTGTACCTGGGAGTGTCAGAGGAGGGCTCAGGAGTGTCAGTGGGAGTACCTGGGAGCGTGAGGTGTACCTGGAGTATCGAAGTGTACCGTCAGTGTCTGAGGTGTATCTGGGAGTGTGAGGAGGTGTACCTGGGAGTATCGTGGACGTGTACCTGCCTCAGAGTCCGGAGGTGTGTCTGGGAGTGTCAGGGCGGTGTATCTGGGTGTGTCAGAGGATGGGAAAACTGGCAAGCCAGAGGAGTACCTGGGAGCAAGTCTGAGGTACCTGAGAGTGTCAGAGGTGTTCTGAGAGTGTCGGAGGTGTACTCCTAAAGGCCAGAGGCGGTACCTGGGGAGTGTCTTGAGGTGTACCCGGAGTGTCTGGAGTGCACCGGGGAGTGTCTGAGGTGTACCTGGGAGTGTCAGAGGAGTACTCAGGGGAGGCCAGAGGCACCCCAAGAAAGTGTCAGAGGTGTACCGGGTGAGTGTCAGGATGTGTACCCGTGGAGTGTCTGGTGTTCCTGGGAGTGTCAGAGGTGTACCTGGGAGTGTGAGAGGTGTACCTGGGAGTATCGGAAGTGCACCTGCTCGAGTCTGAGGTGTATCTGGGAGTGCCTCAGCGCAGGTACCCAAGTGTGTCAGGAGGAGTACCTGGGAGTGTCAGGAGGAGTACCCGGGAGGTCTGAGGTGTGCACTGGGAGTGTCGTGAGCTGTACCTGGGAGGTAGAGCAGGCCTGGGAGGTCAGAGGTGCAATCTGGGAGTGTCTGGAGGTGCACCTGGGAGTAAGCCCTGAGGTGTGCCCGGGAGGCCAGAGTTGTACCTGGAGGTTAGGAGTTGCACCTGGGAGTGTCAGAGGTGTACCTGAGCAAGGTCTGAGGTGCACCTGGGAGTTGCCCGAGGTACCTGGAGGCTGGGTAGGAGTTGTACCTGGGAGTGTTGTAGCTGTACCTGGGAGTGTCAGAGGTGCACCTGGGAGTGTCAGAGGTGCACCTGAAAGTGTCAGAGGCACCTGGGAGTGTCAGAGGTGCACCTGGGAGTGTCAGAGGGGTGTACCTGGGAGTGTCAGGAGGTGTACCTGGGAGTGTCTGAGGTGTACCTGGGAGTGTCAGGAGGAGTACCAGGGAGGTCAGTGGAGTACCTGGGAGTGTCAGAGGTGTACCTGGGAGCGTGAGAGGTACCTGGGAGTTTCGGAAGTGTACCTGTCGCGTCTGAGGTGTATCTGGGAGGTCAGAGAGGTGGCCTGAGTGTCAGTGGTGTATTTAGAGCACCAGTGCACCCCGGGAGTGTCTGAGGTGTACCTAGAGTGTCTGAGGTACCTGAGAGTGTCTGGAGGTGTACCTGGGGAGGACTGAGGTGCACCTGGAAGTGTCTGAGGTGTCTCTGTGGAGGTTCTGAGTGAGCACCTGGAGGTCTGAGTGCACCTGCTGGGAGTGTCTGAGGTGTACCTGGGAGCATCAGAGGTGTACCTGGGAGTGTCAGCGGTGTACCTTTGAGCATCAGAGGTGTACCTGGGAGCATCAGAGGTGTACCTGGGAATGTCGGAGGTGTACCTGGGAGGTCGGCGGTGTACCTGGGAGGTCGGAGGTGCACCTGGGAGTGTCGGAGGTACCTGGGAGTGCCCGAGGTGTACCTGGGAGTGTCTGGAGGTACCTGGAGTGTCAGAGGAGCTGTACCTGGGAGTGTCAGAGGTGTACCTTGGGAGCGTGGAGAGGTGTACCTGGGAGTATCGGAAGTGCACCTGGGTTCAGTGTCTGAGGTGTATCTGAGTGTGAGAGGTGTACCTGGGAGTATCTGAAGTGTACCTGTCAGAGTCTGAGGTGTATCTGGGAGTGTCATGGTGTACCCAAGTGTCAGAGGAGAACCTGGGAGTGTCAGGAGGAGTACCTGGGAGTGTCTTGAGGTGCACCTGAGAGGCCGAGTGCCCTGAGAGTGTCGGAGGTGTGGCCTGGAAGTGCCCCAGGAGGCGTGTACCTGGGAGGTCTGAGGTGTACCTGGGAGTGTCTGAGGTGTACCTGGGAGTGTCTGAGGTGTACCTGGGAGTGTCAGAGGAGTACTGGAGTGGAGGCGCTGTCAGGGAGGTGCACCTAAGAGTGTCAGAGGTGCACCTGTGAGTGTCAGGGGATGTGTACCTGTGGAGTGTCTGGGGTGTTCCTGTGGAGGTCAGAGGTGCACCTGGGAGGTGAGAGGTGTACCTGGGGAGTATCGGAAGTGTACCTGTTAGAGTCCTGGAGGTGTATCCTGGGAGCGTCAGCGGTGTACCTGGGTGCGTCAGGAGGAGTACCTGGGAGGCTCAGGAGGAGTACCTGGGAGTGTCTGGAGGTGTACCTGGGAGTGTCTGAGGTGTACCTAGAGTGTCAGAGTTGTACCTGGAGTGTTAGAGTTGTACCTGAGTCAGAGGTGCACCTGGGGAGTGTCAGAGGTGCACCTGGGAGGCCAGAGGTGCACCTGGGAGTGCCAGGAGGTGCAATCTGGGAGTGTCAGAGGTGTGGCCTGGGAGTGTCAGAGGTGTACCTGGGAGTGTCTGAGGTGTACCTGGGAGGCCAGGGAGGAGTACCAGGGAGTGTCAGTGGAGTACCTGGGAGTGTCAGAGGTGGCACCTGGGAGCGTGAGAGAGGTGTACCTGGCACTGGAAGTGTCACCTGTCAGTGTCTGAGGTGCATCTGGGAGTGTCAGAGGTGTATCTGGGAGGCTCAGTGTGGTGTACTTGAGGTCTCAGGTGCACCTGGGAGTGTCTGAGGTGTACCTGGGAGTGTCTGAGGTGTGCCCTTGAGAGGTATGAGGTGTACCTGGGAGGACTGGAGGTGTACCTGGAAGTGTCTGAGGTGTCTTGGGAGTGTCTGAGGAGTACCTGGGAGCAAGGTCTGGAGGTGCACCTGGGAGTGTCTGAGGTGTACCTGGGAGTATCAGAGGTGTACCTGGGAGTGCTCGGGGCGGTGTACCTTGGAGTATCAGAGGTGTACCTGGGAGTATCAGAGGTAGTACCTGGGA
This sequence comes from Homarus americanus, assembly GCF_018991925.1. Lineage (NCBI taxonomy): Eukaryota > Metazoa > Arthropoda > Malacostraca > Decapoda > Nephropidae > Homarus > Homarus americanus. Next base: position 23,881 of record NW_024725922.1, read on the forward strand.
ATGTCGGAGGTGTACCTGGGAGGCTCTGGCGGTGCAATCTTGGAGTGTCGGAGGTGTACCCGTATGCCCGGAAAGTGTACCTGGGAGTGTCTGAGGTGCACCTGGGAGTGTCTGGAGGTGCACCTGGGAGGCCAGAGCTGTACCCGGGAGTGTCAGGAGGTGCACCTGGGAGTGTCAGAGGTGCACCTGGGGAGTGCCCGAGGTGTGTACCCGAGTGTCGGAGGTGTATCTGGGAGTGCCAGAGGTGTACCTGGGAGTGTCTGGGGTACCTGGGAGTGTCTGGAGGTGTACCTGGGAGTGTCAGAGGAGCAATCTGGGAGTGTCTGGAGGTACCTGGAGTGTTAGGGGAGTACCTGGGAGTGTCAGAGGTGTACTAGGGAGTGTCAGAGGAGTACCTGGGAGGTCAGGAGGTGTACCTGGGAGTGTGAGGAGGTACCTGGGAGTATCGGAGGTACCTGTCAGTGCCTGAGGTGAACCTGGCAGTGTCAGAGGTGTACCTGGGGAGTGTTAGCGGTACCTAGGAGTGTCAGAGGCATACCTGGGAGCATCAGAGGTGTACCTGGGAACGCGATGTGTACCTGGGAGTGTCGGAGTGTAATTCGAGTGTCGGAGGTGTACCGGGGTGTGTCTGGAGGTGTACCTGCCGGGGAGTGTCTGAGTGTAATCCGCTGGGAGGTCTTGAGGTACCTGGGAGTGTCAGAGTATACCAGGAGGCCAGAGATGCCTAGGAGGCTCAGAGGCTTGTACTCCCAGGAGGCTCAGAGTTGTACCTGGGAGTGTCAGGAGGTGCACCTGGGAGGCCAGAGGTTCCTGGGAGTGTCAGAAGGCACCTTGGGAGTGTCAGTGGTAAAATCTGGGAGTGTCAGTTGTATTACCTGGGAGTGTCTGAGGTGCACCTGGCAGTGTCAGTGGTGTACCTGGGAGTGTCAGAGGTGTCCCTGGTAGGCCAAAGGTGCACCTGGGAGCGCTCAGGTGGTGTACATGGGAGCACAAGTTGTATATCTGGGAAAGTGTCTGAGGTGTACCTGGCAGTGCTCAAGTGGTGTACCTGGGAGGTCTGATGTGCACTGGGAGGTCTGAGGTGCACCTGGGAGTGTCTGAGGTGTACTGGAGTGTCAGAGGTGTACCTGGGAGTGTCAGAGGTGTACCTGGGAGCAGGGAAGTGCAATCTGTCGCGTCTGAGGTGTACCTGGGAGTGTCAGCGGTGTACCTTGGAGCATCAGAGGTGTACCTGGGAGTATCAGAGGTGTACCTGGGAGGTCGGAGGTGTACCTGGGAGCGTCGGAGGTGCACGTGGATAGTTTCTGAGGCACCCGGGGAGTGTCTGAGGTGCACCTGGGAGTGTCTGAGGTGCACCGGGAGTGTCTGAGGTGCACTCTGAGTGTCTGAGGTGCACCTGGGAGTGTCTGAGGTGTACCTGGGAGTGTTCAGGTGTAATTGGGAGCTGTCAGGGTGTACCTGGGAGTGTCTGAGGTGTACCTGGGAGTGTCTGAGGTGTACCTGGGAGAACTGAGGTGTACTGGGGAGGTCATGGGTGTTCCTGGGAGTGTCAGGGTGTACCTGGGAGTGTCTGAGGTGCACCTTGGGAGTGTCTGAGGTGCACTCTGGGAGTGTCTGAGGTGCACCTGGGAGTGTCTGAGGTGTGCACCTGGGAGGGTGTGTGAGGTGTACCTGGGAGTGTCAGTGGTAATCTGGGAGTGCCTGGGGCTGTATACCTGGGGAGTGTCTGAGTGTGTACCTGGCAGTGTCAGAGGTTTCACTGGGAGTGTCAGAGGTGCACCTTGAAGTGCCTGGGGAGGTGCACCTGGGAGTGTCTGAGGTGCACCTGAGTGTCTGGAGGTGCACCTGGGAGTGTTTGGAGGTGCAACTGGAGTGTCTGAGGTGTTCCTGGAGTGTCTTGAGGTGTACCTGAGAGTGTTAGATGCACCTGGGAGTGTCTGGGGTGTACCTGGGGAGGTCTGAGGTGTACTTAGATTGTCTGAGGTGTACCTGCGAGTGTCTGAGGTGTGTACCTGGAGTGTTCAGTGCACCTGGAAGTGTCAGGAGGAGCAATTAGGGAGTGTCAGAGGTGTACCCCTCGGAGTGTCAGAGGTGTACCTGTGGAGGTCAGAGGTGTACCCAGAGTGTTCAGGGGTGTCTTGGGAGTAAGTTCCGAGGCCTGGGAGGTCAGAGAGTACCAGGGAGGTCAGTGGAGTACCTGGGAGTGTCAGAGGTGTACCTGGGGAGCGTGAGAGGCGGTACCTGCCGTGAGAGGTACCTGGGAGTATTGGAAGTGTACCTGGGTGTCTGAGGTGTATCTGGGAGTGTGAGAGGTGTGTGCACTGGGAGTATCGGAAGTGTACCTGCTCAGGAGTCTGGAGGTGTATCTGGGAGTGTCAGCGGTGTACCTGGGTGTGGCCAGGAGGAGAACCTGGGAGGTCAGAGGAGTACCTGGGAGTGTCTGAGGTGTACCTGAGAGTGTCAGAGTGTGCACCTGAGAGTGTCGGAAGTGTACCTGAAGTGTCAGGAGGTGCACCTGGGAGTGTCTGAGGTGTACCTGGGAGTGTCTGGAGGTGTACCTGGGAGCGTCTGAGGTGTACCTAGGAGTGTCAGGAGGAGTACCAGGAGTGTCAGAGGTGCACCTAAGAGTGCCAGTGTACCTGTGAGTGTCAGATGTGTACCTGTGAGTGTCTGGGGTGTTCCTGGAGGTCAGAGGGGGTGTACCTGGGAGGTGTGAGAGGTGTACCTGGGAGCATCGGGCGTACCTGTCAGAGTCTGAGGTGTATCTTGGGGAGTGTCAGCGGTGTACCTGGGTGTCAGAGGAGTACCTGGGAGTGTCAGAGGAGCACCTGGGAGGCTGAGGTACCTGGAGGTCTGAGGTGTACCTGGGAGCGGGTCAGAGTTGTACCTGGGAGGTTAGGAGCTACCTGAGGAGTGTCAGGAGGTGCACCTGGAGTGTCAGGAGGTGCACCTGGGAGTGTCAGAGGTGTACCTTGGGAGTGTCAGTGGTGGTGTACCTGGGAGGTCAGTTATACATGGGAGTGTCTGAGGTGCACCTGGCACCGTCAGGAGGTGCACCTGGGAGGTCAGTGGTGTACCTGGGCGTCTGAGGCACTGAGTGTCTAAGGGTGCACCTGGGAGTGTCTGGAGGTGCACCTGGGGAGTGTCTGGAGGCAGGCACCTGGGAGTGTCTGCTGAGGCACTGGGAGTGTCTGGAGGTGTACCTGGAGTGCCCAGGTGTACCTGGGAGTGTCTGAGGTGTACCTGGGAGTGTCTGGAGGTGCACCTGGGGAGTGTCTGAGGTGTACCTGGGAGTGTCTGAGGTGCACCTGGGAGGCTCCTGAGGTGTACCTGGGAGGTCTGAGGTGCACGGGAGTGTCTAAGGTGTAATTTGGGAGTGTCTGAGGTACCTGGGAGTGTCAGAGGTGTACCTGGGAGGCCAGAGGTGCACCTGAGAGTGTCAGGAGGTGTACCCGAGAGTGTCGGAGGTGTACCTAAAGTGTCAGAGGTGTTCCTAGGAGGTCAGAGGTGTACCCTGGGAGGTCAGAGGTGTACCCAAGTGTCTGAGGTGTACCTGGGAGGCCCTGAGGTGTACCTGCGAAAGGTCTGAGGCGTGCAATCTGGGAGTGTCTTAGGTGTACCTGGGAGGTCAGAGGAGTAGCAGGAGGTCAGGAGGTGCACTTGGGAGGTCAGGAGGTGTACCTGTGAGGCCAGAGGTGGCACCTGGGAGCAAGCCCAGTGTGCACCTGTACAGAGGAGCACCTGGGAGTCAGATGAGTTCCCTGGGAGGTCAGGGTGTACCTGGGAGGTCAGAGGTGCACCTGAGTGTCAGCGCAGTACCTGAGCATCAGAGGTGCACCTGGGAGCATCAGAGGTGTACCTGGGGAGGCCGGAGGTGTACCTGGGGGTGTCGGTGCAATGCGGGACATCTGAGGTGCACCTGGAGTGTCTGAGGTGCACCTGGGAGTGTCTGAGGTGCACCTGAGTGTCTGGAGGTGCACTGGGAGGCCTGGAGGTGCACTTGTGGAGCGTCTGAGGTGTACCTGGGAGGTCTGTGTGTACTTGGGAGTGTCAGGGGTGTACCTGGGAGGTCTGAGGTGTGCACCTTGGGAGGTCTGAGGTGTACCTGGGATAACTTGAGGTAAATCTGGAGTGTCATGGGTGTTCCTGGAGCAAGTCAGGGGTGCACCTGGAAGTGTCAGGAGGTGTACCTGGAGGTCAGTGGTGCACCTGGGAGGTCAGCTGTGGAGCACCTGGGAGTGTCTGAGGTGTACCTGGCAGTGCTCAGAGGTGTACCTGGGAATGCTGTGCGGTGTACCTGGAGTGTCAGAGGTGTACCTGAGTGTCAGAGGTGCACCTGGGAGGCCAGAGGTGCACCTGGGAGGTCTGAGGTGCACCTGGGAGTGTCTGGAGGTGCACCTGGGAGTGTTTGAGGTGCACCTGGGAGTGTCTGAGGTGTTCCCGGGACGTCTGAGTGCACTCCTATATGTTAGGAAGTGCAATTCTGGGAGTGTCTGGGGGTGTACCTGGGAGTGTCTGAGGTGTACTCTGCGGGGAGTGTCTGAGGTGCACCTGGGAGTGTCTGAGGTGCACCTGGGAGGCCGAGTTGTACCTGGGAGGCCAGAGGTGTACCTGTGGAGTGTCAGAGGTGCACCTGGGAGTGTCTGGAGGTGTACCCGAGTGTCGGAGGTGTATCTGGGAGTGTCAGAGGTGTACCTGGGAGGTCTGGGGTGTACCTGGGAGTGTCTGAGGTGTACGGGAGTGTCAGAGGAGACCTGGGAGTGTCTGGAGGTACCTGGGAGTGTTAGGGGAGTACCTGGAGTGTCAGAGGTGTACCAGGGAGGTCAGAGGAGTCCCTGGGAGGTCAGGAGGTGTACCTGGGAGGTGAGGGGTGCACTGGGAGTATCGGAGGTGTACCTGTCAGTGTCTGAGGTGAACCTGGCAGTGTCAGAGGTGTACCTGGGAGTGTCAGCGGTGTACCTAGGAGTGTCAGAGGTATACCTGGGAGTATCAGAGGTGTACCTGGGAATGGCGGAGGTGTACCTGGGAGTGTCGGAGGTGTACTTCGGAGTGTCGGAGGTGTACCTGGGTGTGTCTGAGGTGTACCTGGGAGTGTCTGAGGTGTAACTGGGAGTGTCTGAGGTGTACCTGGGAGTAGTCAGAGGAGTACCATGGAGTGTCAGAGATGTGCCTAGGAGGGGATGAGTTGTACCTGGGAGTGTCAGAGTTGTACCTGAGTGTCAGAGGTGCACCTGGGAGTGTCAGAGGTGTACCTGGGAGTGTCAGAGGTGCACCTGGGAGTGGCATACCTGAGTGTCCTGAGGTGTACCTGGCAGTGTCTGGTGGTGTACCTGGGAGGTCTGATCTGCACTGGGAGTGTCTGAGGTGTGTGCACCTGGGAGTGTCTGAGGTGTACCTGGGAGGCCGGAGGTGTACCTGAGAGTGTCAGAGGTGTACCTGAGGAGTGTCGGAGGTGTACCTGGAAGTGTCGGAGGTGTGTACCTGGGAGGTCTGAGGTGTACCTGGGAGTGTCTGAGGTGCACCTGGGAGTGTCTGAGGCACCTGGGAGGTCAGAGGAGTTCCAGGGAGGTCAGAGGTGCTACCTGGGAGCATAGGAAGGTACCTGTCAGTGTCTGAGGTGTACCTGGGAGTGTCAGCGGTGTACCTGGGTGTGTCAGAGGAGCACCTGGGAGTGTGAGATACCTGAGTGTCAGGGTGTACCTGGGAGGGTCAGATGGTACCTGGGAGTGTCAGCGGTGCACCTTGAGCTCAGAGGTGTACCTGGGAGTATCAGAGGTGTCCTGGGAGGTCGGAGGTACCTGGGAGTGTCGGAGGCACGTGGAGTGTCTGAGGTGCACCTGTGTCTGACGTGCACCTGGGAGTGTCTGAGGTGCACCTGGGAGTGTCTGGGGTGTACCTGGGAGTGTCTGAGGTGCACTTGGGAGGCCGGGGTGTACCTGGGAGTGTCTGAGGTGTACCTGAGTGCCTGAGGTGTACCTGGGAGAATCTGAGGTGTACCTGGGAGGTCAAGTGGGTGTCCCTGGGAGGCCAGGGTGTACCTGGAAGTGTCAGAGGTGTACCTGGGAGTGTCTGAGGTGTACCTGGCAGTGTCAGAGGTGTACCTGGGAATGTCAGTGGTGTACCTGGGAGTGTCAGAGGTGTACCTGGGAGGTCAGAGGTGCACCTGGGAGTGTCAGAGGTGCACCTGGGAGTGTCTGAGGTGCACCTGGGAGTGTCTGAGGTGCACCTGGGAGTGTTTGAGGTGCACCTGGGAGTGTCTGAGGTGTTCCTGGGAGTGTTTGAGGTGTACCGAGAGTGTTAGAAGTGCACTGGGAGTGTCAATGAGGTGAGGTGTACTGGGAGGTTCTGAGGTGTACCTGCGAGTGTCTGAGGTGACCTGGGTTTTAGGTGCGGAGGCCGGAGGAGTACCAGGGAGGCCAGAGGTGTACCTCGGAGTGTCAGAGGTGTACCTGGGAGGTCAGAGGTGTACCTGTGAGTGTCTGTGGTGTTCCTGAGTGTCGAGGTACCTGGGAGGGTCAGAGGAGACCAGGGAGTGTCAGTGGAGTACCTGGGAGGTCAGAGTGTACCTGGGAGCGTGAGAAGTGCACCTGAGTATCTGAAGGTGTACCTGGCAGTGTCTGAGGTGTACCTGGGAGGTCAGAGGTGTATCTGGGAGTGTCAGTGGTGTACTTGGGAGGTTCAGGTGCACCTGGGAGTGTCTGAGGTGCACCTGAGTGTCTGAGGTGCACCTGATGTCTGAGGTACCTGGGAGTGTCTGAGGTACCTGGGAGTGTCTGAGGTACCTGGGAGTGTCAGAGGTGTACCTGAGAGTGTCAGAGGTGTACCTGAGAGTGTCGGAGGTGTACCTGGAAGTGTCGGAGGTGTACCTGGGAGTGTCGAGGTGTACCTGGGAGTGTCTGAGGTGCACCGGTGTCTGAGTTGCACCTGGGAGTGTCAGAGGAGTTCCAGGAGGCCGAGGTGTACCTGGGAGTATAGGAAGTGCACCTGTCAGTGTCTGGAGGTACCTGGGAGGCCGAGGCACCTGGTGTCAGAGGAGCACCTGGGAGGTCAGAGGAGTACCTGGGAGTGTCTGAGGTGCACCTGGGAGGCCAGAGGTGTACCTGGAGGTCAGCGGTGTACCTGGAGGCATTAGAGGCCTGGGAGATCAGAGGTGTACCTGGGAGTGTCGGAGGTGTACCTGGGAGTGTCGGAGGTGCGTGGGAGTGTCTGAGGCATGGGAGTGTCTGAGGTGCACCTGGGAGTGTCTGAGGTGAACCTGGAGTGTCTGAGGTGCACCTGGAGTGTCTGAGGTGCACCTGGGAGTGTCTGAGGTGTACCTGGGAGTGTCTGAGGTGTTTGGAGTGTCAGGGTGCTCCTGGGAGCAGGTACCTGGGAGGCTGGGGCTGCATATCTGGGAGTATCGGAAGTGTACCTGCCTGCTCCAGGATGTATCTGGGAGTGTCAGAGGTGTATCTGGGAGTGTCAGTGGTGTACTGGAGTGTCAGGTGCACCTGGAGTGACCTGAGGTGCACCTGGGAGGTCTGAGGTGCACCTGAGAGTGTCTGAGGTGTACCTGGAGTGTCTGAGGTGTACCTGGGAGTGTCTGAGGTGTACCTGGGAGTGTCAGATGTGTGCACTGGGAGTGTCAGATGTACCTGAGAGTGTCGGAGGTACCTGAAGTGTCGGAGGTGTACCTGGGAGAATCTGAGGTGTACCTGGGAGGCCATGGGTGTTCCCTGGGAGTGTCAGGGTGTACCTTGAAGTGTCAGAGGTGTACCTTGGAGGAAGTGTACCTGTCAGTGTCTGAGGTACATGGGAGGCCATGTGTACCTGGGAGGTCAGGAGGAGTACGTGGGAGTGTCAGAGGAGTACCTGGGAGGTCAGGGGGTGTACCTGGGAGTGTCAGAGGTGTACCTGGGAGTGTCAGGGTGTACCTTGGGAGATCAGAGGTGTACCTGGGAGTATCAGAGGTGTACCTGGGAGTGTCGGAGGTACCTGGGAGGTTGAGGTGGAACTGGGAGTATCTGAGGTGCACCTGGGAGTGTCTGAGGCACCTGGGAGTGTCTGAGGTGCACCTGGGAGTGTCTGAGGTGCACCTGGGAGGCCGAGCACCTGGGAGTGTCGAGGTACCTGGGAGTGTCTGAGGTGTACTTGGGAGTGTCAGGGGTGTACCTGGGAGGTCTGAGGCACTTGGGAGTGTCTGGGTGTACCTGAGAATCTGAGGTAACCTGGAGTGTCACGGGGTTCCTGGGAGGTTAGGTGTACCTTGAAGTGTCAGAGGTGTACCTGGAGTGTCAGGTAACTTGGGAGGCTGAGGTGTACCTGGGAGGCTGGAGGTGCACCTGGGGCTGGGAGGTGCACCTGGGAGTGTCTGAGGTGCACCTGGGAGTGTCTGGAGGTGCACCTGGGAGGTTTGAGGTGCACCTGGGAGTGTCTGAGGTGTTCCTGGATTGTCTGAGGTGTACCTGAGAGTGTTGAAGTGCACTGGGAGTGTCTGGGGTGTAACTGGGAGTGTCTGAGGTGTACTTGCGAGGCTCTGAGTGTACCTGCAGTGAGGTCTGAGGTACTCCTGGAGTGTCTTAGGGTACCTGGGAGTGTCAGAGGAGTGCAACAGGGAGGCTCAGAGGTGTGCCTTGAGGCCAGGAGGTGTACCTGGGAGTCAGGTGTACCTGTGGAGTGTCTGTGGTGTTCCTGGGAGGTCTGAGGTGCACCTGGAGGTCAGAAGAGCACCAGGGAGGTCAGTGGAGGTACCTGGGAGGTCAGAGGTGTACCTGGGAGCTGAGAGGTGTACTGAGACGGAAGTGGTACCTGTCAGTGTCTGAGGTGTATCTGGGAGGCAGAGGGTATCTGGGAGGCAGTGAGGCACTTGGGAGTGTCTGAGGCACCTGGGAGTGTCTGAGGTGCACCTGAGTGGCCTGAGGTGCACCTGAGAGTGTCTGAGGCCTGGAGGTCTTGATACTGGAGGCCTGAGGTGCACCTGGGAGTGGACTGAGTGCACCTGGGAGTGTCTGAGGTGTTCTGGGAGTGTCTGAGGAGCACCTGGGAGTGTCTGAGGTACCTGGGAGGTCAGAGGTGAAACGGGAGGCTCCAGGGGCACCTGAGTGTCTGAGGTGCACCTGGAGTGTCTGAGGTGCACCTGGGAGTATCAGAGGTGCACCTGGGAGGTCAGAGGTGTACCTGGGAGGTCAGAGGTGTACCTGAGAGTGTCAGAGGTGCACCTGAGGCTGGAGGTGCACCTGAGGCCGGAGGCACCTGGAAGGTCGGAGGTACCTGGAGGCTGAGGTGCACATGGGAGGTCAGAGGTGTACCTGGGAGTGTCTGAGGTGCACCTGGGAGTGTCTGAGGTGTACCTGGGAGTGTCTTAGGTGCACCTGGGAGGTCAGAGGAGTACCAGGGAGGTCAGGAGGTGCACCTCGGAGTGTCTGAGGTGCACCTGGGAGTGTCTGAGGTGCACCTGGGAGTGTCAGAGGTGTACCTGGGTGTCTGAGGTGTACCTGGGAGTACAGAGGCACTGGAGGTCGAGGTGTACCTGGGAGTGTCGGAGGTGGACGGGGACATCTGAGGTGCACCTGGGAGTGTCTGAGGTGCACCTGGGAGTGTCTGAGGTGCACCTGGGAGTGCCTGAGGCACCTGGGAGGCCTGAGTGCACCTGGGAGTGTCGGAGGTGTACCTGGGAGTGTCTGAGGTAACTTGGGAGGTCAGGTGTACCTGGGAGTGTCTGAGGTGTACCTGGGAGTAGGTGTTCTGGGAGGCCAGGGGTGTACCTGGGAGTGTCAGAGGTGTACCTGGAGGTCAGTGGTGCACCTGGGAGGCTCAAAGGTGTACCTGGGAGGTCAGAGGCAATCTGGAGGCGAGTGCACCTGGGAGTGTCTGAGGTGCACCTGGGAGTGTCTGGAGGTGCACCTGGGAGTGTTGAGGTGCACCTGGGAGGTCTGAGGTGTTCCTGGATTGCCGGAGGTGCACCTGAGAGTGCTAGAAGTGCACCTGGGAGTGTCTGGGTGTACCTGGGAGTGTCTGAGGTAATTTGGGAGTGTCTGAGGTGCACCTGGGAGTGTCTGAGGTGCACCTGGGAGTGTCTTAGGTGTACCCGGGAGGTCAGGAGTACCAGGGAGGTCAGAGGAGTACCTCGGAGTGTCAGAGGTGTACCCAGAGGTCAGAGGTGCACCCGGGAGTGTCTGAGGTGTTCCTGGGAGGTCTGAGGTGCACCTGGGAGGTCAAGAGTACCAGGGAGGCTGGGGAGCACCTGGGAGGTCAGGCAGTGCACCTGGGAGCGTGAGAGGTGTACCTGAGCATCGGAAGTGTACCTGTCAGTGCCTGAGGTGTATCTGGGAGGTCAGAGGTGTACCTGAGGCTGTGGTGTGTAACTTGGAGGCCTGAGGTGCACCTGGAGGTCTGAGGCAACCTGAGTGGCCTGAGGTGCACCTGAGAGGTCTGAGGCACTGGGAGGTCTGAGGTAACCTGGGAGTGGCCTGAGGTGCACTCTGGAGGACTGAGGTACCTGGAGGTCTGAGGTGGCTCCTGGAGGTCTGAGGCAACCTGGAGTGTCTGAGGTGTACCTGGGAGGTCTGAGGTGCACCTGGGAGTGTCTGAAGGCACTGTGAGGTCTGAGGTGTACCTGGGAGTGTCTGAGGTGCCTGGGAGCATCAGAGGTGTACCTGGGAGGTCAGGAGGGTGTACCTGGGAGGTCAGAGGTGTACCTGAGAGTGTCAGAGGTACCTGAGAGTGGAGGTGTACCTGAGAGGTCAGAGGTGTACCTGGGAGCTGTCGGAGTGTACCTGGGAGTGTCGGAGGTGCACATGGGAGGAGGTGTACCTGGGTGTGTCTGAGGTGCACCTGAGTGTCTGAGGTGTACCTGGGAGGTCTTAGGTGCACCTGGGAGGTCAGAGGAGTACCAGGGAGGCAGAGGTGTACCTCGAGGAGGTGCACTCAGGAGTGTCAGAGGTGTGCACCTGGAGTGTCTGTGTGTCTTGGGAGTGTCCAGGTGCACCTGGGAGGTCAGAGGAGCCAGGAGTGTCACTGAGTACCTGAGAGTCAGAGGTACCTGGGAGCGTGAGAGGTGTACCTGGGAGCATCGGAATGTACCTGTCAGTGTCTGAGGTGTATCTGGGAGGCTGGGAGGTCTTGGGAGGCTGTACTGAGGCTCCCCAGGTGCACCTGAGGTCTCAGGTGCACCTGGGAGGTCTGAGGTGCACCTGAGAGTGTCTGAGGTGTACCTGGGAGGTCTGAGGTGTACCTGGGAGTGTCTGAGGCACCTGGGAGTGTCAGCGGTGTACCTGGGAGTGTCAGAGGAGTACCTGGGAGTGTCAGAGGAGGCACCTGGGAGTGTCAGGGGTGCACCTGGGAGTGTCAGGTGCAACCTGGGAGTGTCAGCGGTGTACCTTGAGCATCAGAGGTGCACCTGGGAGCATCAGAGGTGTACCTGGGAGTGTCGGAGGTGTACTCTGGAGTGTCGGAGGTGCACGTGGGATATCTGAGGTGCACCTGGGAGTGTCTGAGGGTGCACCTGGGAGTGTCTGAGGTGCACCTGGGAGGTCTGAGGTGCACCTGGGAGTGTCTGAGGTGCACCTGGGAGTGTCTGAGGTGTACCTGGGAGTGTCTGAGGTGTACTTGGGAGTGTCAGGGGTGGGTACCTGGGAGTGTCTGAGGTGTACCTGTGAGTGTCTGAGGTGTGCCTGGGAGAATCTGAGGTGTACCTGGGAGTGTCAGAGTGTACCTATGTCAGGGGTGTACCTGGAAGTGTCAGAGGTGGGAGGTCAGTAGGTGCACCTGGGAGTGTCAGCCATACCTGGGAGTGTCTGAGGTGTAACTGGCAGTGTCAGAGGTGTACCTGGGAATGCTCAGTGGTGTACCTGGGAGTGTCAGAGGTGTACCTGGGAGTGTCAGAGGTGCACCTGGGAGGTCAGAGGTGCACCTGGGAGTGTCTGAGGCACCTGGGAGGCTGAGGTGCACCTGGGAGTGTTTGAGGTGCACCTGGGGAGTGTCGAGGTGTTCCTGGGACTGTCTGAGGTGCACCTGAGTGTTGAAGCGCAGTGTCTGGGGTGTACCTGGGAGTGTCCGAGGTGCACTTGGAGTGTCTGAGTGCACCTGGAGGTCTGAGGAGTACCTGGGAGTGTCTGAGGTGTACCTGGGAGGCTAGAGGAGCCTGGGAGGCTAGAGGTGCACTCGGAGGTCAGAGGTGTACCTGAGTGTCAGATGTGTACCTGGGAGTGTCTGAGGTGTACCTGGAAGTGTCGGAGGTGTACCTGGGAGTGTCTGAGGGTAAATGGGAGTGTCTGAGGTGCACCTGGGAGGCCAGAGGTGCACCAGGAGGCCTGAGGTGCACTAAGTGGCTGAGGTGTCTGGAGGCCTGAGGGAGGTTCTGGGAGTGTCTGAAGGCACCTGGGAGTGTCTGAGGTGCACCTGGGAGTGTCTGAAGGTACCTGGGAGTGTCTGAGGTGTACCTGGAGGGTTTGACGTGTGTACCTGGGAGGCCAGAGGAGTTCCCAGGGAGGCCAGAGGGGTGCACTGGGAGTGTCAGCGGTGTAACCTGGAGTGTCAGAGGAGTAACTTGGGAGTGTCTGAGGAGCACCTGGGAGGTCAGGGGTGCACCTGGGAGTGTCTGAGGTGTACCTGGGAGGCCACCAGAATATGGGAGTAATTAGAGGTACCGGGAGTATCAGAGGTGTACCTGGAGGCTGAGGTAACCTGGAGGCTGGAGGTGCACCTGGGAGGTCTGAGGTGCACCTGGAGTGTCTGAGGTGCAACGGGAGTGTCTGAGGTGCACCTGAAGGTCTGGAGGTGCACCTTGGAGTGTCTGAGGCAACCTGGGAGTGTCTGGGGTGTACCTGGGAGCACTGAGTGTACTTGGGAGTGTCAGGGTGCACCTGGGAGTGTCTGAGGTGTACCAGGGAATGTCTGAGGTGTACCTGGGAGAGTCTGAGGTGTACCTGGGAGGCCATGGGTGACACTGGAGGTCAGGGGTGCACCCGAAGTGTCAGAGGTAAAAACCTGGAGGTCAGTGGCAACCTGGGAGGGCTAGCTTGGGGAGCACCTGGAGTGTCTGAAGGCCTGGCACGCCAGTAAAAACAGGAGGCTGAGGTGCGCACTGGAGTGCCTGAGGTGCAATCTGGGAGTGTCTGAGGTGCACCTGGGAGGCGAGGTGCACCTGGGAGTGTCTGAGGACCCTGGGAGTGTCTGAGGTGTACCTGGCAGGCAGTGCGTACCTGGGAGAGGTCTGTGTACATCTGGGAGTGTCGTCAGGGGCGTGCTCGGGAATGTCAGAGGTGTACCTGGGAGCAGAGGTATACCTGGGAGATCACTGCAACCTGAGAGTGTCCTGAGGTATACCTGGGAGGTCAGAGTACCTGGGAGTGTCTGGGGTGTACCTGGGAGTGCCAGGTGTACCTGGGAGCGTCAGGAGGGTGTACCTTGGGAGTGTCTGAGGTGCACCTTGGAGTGTCAGGGGGTGTACCTGGGAGGTCTGAGCTGTCCTGGGAGTGTCAGAGTTGCACCTGGAACATCAGAGTGTACCTGGGAGGCTGGGAGGGCACCTGGGAGTGGCCTGAGGTGCACCTGGGAGTGCCTAGGAGGTGCACCTGGGAGGCTCAGTGGCACATGGAGGCCTGCCAGGCTACCTGTGGAGTGTCTGAGGTGCATCTGGCAGCCAGAGGCGTACGTGAGTGTCAGTGGTGCACCTGGGAGGTCGGATGCACCTGGGAGTGTCTGAGGTGAACCCGGGAGTGTCTGAGGTGCACCTGGAGGCCACGCACCTGGGAGTGTCAGAGGTGACCTGAGAGTGCTGAGGTACCTGAGAGCGCCGAGGTGTGTGCAGGGGGGAAGGCCTGAGGTGTACCTGGGAGTGTCTGAGGGTGCACCTGGGAGTGTCTGAGGTGTACCTGGGTCAGAGGAGTCCCAAGGCAGAGGTTCACCTGGCAAGAGTGTCAGAGGTGTACCTGTGAGTGTCAGATGTGCACTGGGAGTGTCAGAGGTGTTCCTGGGAGTGGCAGAGGTGCACCTGGAGGAGAGGTGTACCCACTGGAAGGTACCCACAGCTCCTGAGGTGTATCTGGAGGCAGTGGTGTAAACCTGGGAGTGTCAAGAGGAGCACCTGGGAGGCTCAGATGAGCACCTGGGAGTGTCAGGGTGCACCGGGAGCGTCAGGAGGTACCTCGGAGTAGAGGTGTACCTGGAGTATCAGAGGTGTACCTGGGAGTGTCAGAGGTGTACCTGGGAATGTCGGAGGTGCACCTGGGAGGCCGGCACCTGGTGTCGGAGGCACCTAGGAGGCTGGAGGTGTAACTTGAGGGTCTGAGGTGTACCTGGAGGCCTGAGGCACCTGCCCAGGCGAGTGGTCATAGGTGTACCTGGGAGTCTGAGAGGAGACCTAGGGAGGTCAGAGGTGTACCGGAGTGTCAGAGGTACCTGGAGCCGGAGGTGTACCCGTGAGTGTCTGTGGTGTTCCCTGGGAGTGTCTGAGGTGCACCTGGGAGTGTCAGAGAGCACTGGAGGCTACTGAGCGACCTGGGAGTGTCAGAGGTGCACTGGATGGAGAGGTGTACCTGGGAGACAGAGGTGCACCCTGGCCAGCTGAGGGCAATCTGGGAGGCTGGAGGTGCATCTGGGAGGTCAGTGGTGCACTTTGGAGTGTCCCAGGCAACTGGGAGTGTCAGAGGTGCACCTGGGAGTGTCTGAGGCATCTGAGAGTGTCTGAGGTGCACCTGGAGTGTCTGAGGCACCTGGGAGTGTCTAAGGTGTACCTGGGAGGTCTGATGTGTACCTGATAGGCCTGGATGCACCTGAGTGTCCGAGGGTGTACCTGAAGTGTCGAGGTGTACCTGGGAGTGTCTGAGGTGTACCTGGGAGTGTCTGAGGTGTCTGGGAGTGTCTGACGTGTACCTGGAGTGTCAGAGGAGTTCCAGGGAGGCCTGAGGTGTACCTGGGAGTATAGGAAGGCAACCTGTCAGTGTCTGAGGTGTACATGGGAGGCCTGATATACCTGGGTGTGTCAGAGGAGCACCTGGGAGGTCAGAGGAGTACCTGGGAGTGTCAGGGGTGTACCTGGGAGTGCTCAGAGGTGTACCTGGGAGTGTCAGCGGTAAATCTTGGAGTATCAGAGGTGTACCCTGGGAGCATCAGGAGGTGTCACCTGGGAGGCCGAGGTGACCTGGGAGTGTCGGAGGCACGGGAGTGTCTGAGGTGCACCTGGGAGTGTCTGAGGTGCACCTGTGTCTGAGGTGCACCTGGAGGTCTGAGGCAACCGGAGTGTCTGAGGTGCACCTGGGAGTGTCTGAGGTGCACCTGGGAGTGTCTCTGAGGGTACTTGGGAGTGTCAGGGGTGTACCTGGGAGTGTCTGAGGTGTACCTGGGAGTGTCTGAGGTGTACCTGGAAGAATCTGAGGTGTACCTGGGAGTGTCATGGGTGTACCTGGGAGTGTCAGGTGTACCTGGAAGTGTCAGAGGTGTCACCTGAGGGGTCAGTGGTGTACCTGGGAGTGTCAGCTGATACCTGGGAGTGTCTGAGGTGTAACTGGCAGTGTCAGAGGTGTACCTGGGAATGTCAGAGGTGTACCTGGGAGTGTCAGAGGTGTACCTGGGAGGTCAGAGGTGCACCTGGAGTGTCAGAGGTGCACCTGGGAGTGTCTGAGGTGCACCTGGGAGTGTCTGAGGTGCACCTGGGAGGTTTGAGGTGCACCTGGAGTGTCTGAGGTGTTCCTGGATTGCCTGAGGTGAACGAGAGTGTTGGGTACCTGGGAGGTCTAGGGTGTACCTGGGAGTGTCTGAGGTGTACTTGGGAGTGTCTGAGGTGTACCTGCGAGTGTCTGAGGTGTACCTGGGAGTAGTCTTTAGGTGTACCTTGGGAGGCCAGAGGAGTACCAGGGGAGTGTGAGGTACCCTGGGAGTGTCAGGAGGTGTACCTGTGGTGTCAGAGGTGTACCTGTGAGTGTCTGTGGTGTTCCTGGGAGTGTCTGAGGTGTACCTGGGAGTGTCAGAGGAGCACCAGGAGGTCAGTGAGCACCTGGGAGTGTCAGAGGTGTACCTGGGAGCGTGAGAGGTGCACCTGGGAGTGTCGGAAGTGTACCTGTGAGTGTCTGAGGTATCTGGGAGTGTCAGGAGGTGTATCTGGAGTGTCAGTGGTGTACCTGCCCCAGGGCACCTGGGAGTGTCTGAGGTGCACCTGGGAGTGTCTGAGGTGCACCTGAGAGTGTCTGAGGTGTACCTGGGAGTGTCTGAGGTGTACCTGGGAGTGTCTGAGGTGTACCTGGGAGTGACTGAGGTGTACCTGGGAGTGTCTGAGGTGTTCTGGGAGTGTCTGAGGAGTGTCTGAGGTCTGGAGGTGCACCTGGGAGGTCTGAGGTGGTACCTGGGAGTGTCTAGAGGTACCTGGAGTGTCTGAGGTGCACCTGGGAGTGTCAGAGGCACCTGGGAGTGTCAGGAGGTGTACCTGGGAGTGTCAGAGGTGTACCTGGGAGGTCAGAGGTGTACCTGGGAGGCTGGAGGTGGTACCTGGGAGTGTCTGAGGTGCACCTGGCTGGAGGGGTGCACCTGGGAGGCCGAGGTGCACCTGGGAGTGTCAGAGGTGTACCTGGGAGTGTCTGAGGTGTACCTGGGAGGTCTGGTGTAACCGGGAGTGTCAGTGCTGTACCTGAGGTCAGCTGCTACCTGGGAGGCCTGAGGTAACTTGGCAGGTCAGAGTGTGACCTGAGCAGTAGGCACTTGGAGGCTGAGGACCTGGGAGGTCAGGAGGTGCACCTGGGAGTGCCTGGGGAGGTCACCTGGGAGTGTCTGAGGTGCACCTGGAGTGTCTGAGGTGCACCTGGGAGTTTGAGGCACCTGGGAGTGTCTGAGGTGTACCTGGGAGTGTCTGAGGTGTACATGGGAGTGTTAGAGGTGTACCTGGAGTGTCTGGGGTGTACCTGGGAGTGTCTGAGGTGTACTTGGGAGTGTCTGAGGTGTACCTGGGAGTGTCTGAGGTGTACCTGGGAGTGTCTGAGGTGCACCTGGGAGTGTCAGAGGTGTACCAGGGAGTGGCAGGTGTACCTCGGAGGTCAGGAGGTACCTGGGAGTGTCAGAGGTGTACCTGGGAGTGTCCTGAGGTGTACCTGGGAGTGTCTGAGGTGTACCTGGGAGTGTCAGAGGTGTACCTGGGAGGTCACTGAGCACCTGGGAGTGTCAGAGGTACCTGGGAGTGTCAGAGGTGTACCTGGGAGTGTCGGAGGTGCACCTGGAGGTCTGAGGTGTACCTGGGAGGTCTGAGGTGTACCTGGGAGGTCAGGGGTACCTGGGAGTGCTCAGGTGTACCTGGGTGTCTGGAGGTGTGCACCTGGGAGTGTCTGAGGTGTACCAAGTGTCAGAGGTGTACCTGGAGTGTCAGATGTATACCTGGGAGGTGTCTGAGGTGTACCTGGCAGTGTCAGAGGTGTACCTGGGAGTGTCAGTGGTGTACCTGGGAGTGTCAGAGGTGCACCTGGGAGTGTCAGAGGTGCACCTGGGAGGTCAGAGGTGCACCTGGGAGTGTCTGAGGTGCACCTGAGGTCTGGAGGTGACCTGGGAGGCTTGAGGTGCACCTGGGAGTGTCTGAGGTGTACCTGGGAGTGTCTGAGGTACCTGAGGTTAGAGGTACCTGGGAGGTCTTGGGTGTACCTGGGAGTTCCTGAGGTGTACTTGGGAGTGTCTGAGGTGTACCTGCGAGTGTCTGAGGTGTACCTGGGAGTGTCTTAGGTGTACCTGGGAGTGTCAGAGATACCAGGGAGTGTCAGAGGTGTACCTGGAGGTCAGTGTACCTGTGAGTGTCAGAGGTGTACCTGGAGTGTCTGTGGTGTTCCTGGGAGTGTCTGAGGTGTACCTGGGAGTGTCAGAGGAGTACCAGGAGTGTCTGAGTACCTGGGAGTGTCAGAGGTGTACCTGGGATGCAGAGGTGTACCTGGGAGACTGGAAGTGTACCTGTCAGTGTCTGAGGTGTATCTGGGAGTGTCAGAGGTGTATCTGGGAGTGTCAGTGGTGTACTTGGGAGTGTCTGAGGTGCACCTGGGAGTGTCTGAGGTGCACCTGGGAGTGTCTGAGGCACCTGAGGTCCTGAGGTGTGCACTTGGAGGTCTGAGGTACCTGGGAGTGTCTGAGGTACCTGGGAGTGTCTGAGGTGTACCTGAGTGTCAGAGGTGTACCTGGGAGTGTCTGAGGTGTACCTGGAAGTGTCGGAGGTGTACCTGGGAGTGTCTGGAGGTGTACCTGGAGTGTCTGAGGTGTACCTGGGAGTGTCAGGAGGAGCCCCAGGGAGTGTCTGAGGTGTACCTGGGAGTGTCAGAGGTGTACCTGGGAGGTTCTGAGGTGTACCTGGGAGGTCTGAGGTGTACCTGAGAGTGTCAGAGGTGTACCTGGAGAGTGTCGGAGGTGTACCTGAGAGTGTCGGAGGTGTACCTGGAAGTGTCGAGGTGTACCTGGGAGTGTCGGAGGTGTACAGGAGTGTCAGAGGTGTACCTGTGTGTCTGAGGTACCTGGAGTGTCTGAGGTGTACCTGGGAGTGTCTTAGGTGTACCTGGGAGTGTCAGAGGAGTACCAGAGGTAATCGGAGTGTCTGAGGCACCTGGAGTGTCTGAGGTGCACCTGGGAGTGTCAGAGGTGTACCTGGGAGTGTCTGAGGTGTACCTGGGAGTATCTGAGGTGTACCTGGGAGTGTCTGGAGGTGTACCTGGGAGGCCGGAGGTGGACGTGGGAGTATCTGAGTACCTAGTGTCTGAGGTGCACCTGAGTGTCTGAGGTGCACCTGAGTGTCTGAGGTGCACCTGGGAGGTCTGAGGTGCACCTGGGAGTGTCGGAGGTGTACCTGGGAGTGTCTGAGGTGAACTTGGGAGGTCAGGGGTGTACCTGGGAGTGTCTGAGGTGTACCTGGGAGTGTCATGGGTGTTCCTGGGAGTGTCAGGTGTACCTGGAAGTGTCAGAGGTGTACCTGAGTGTCAGTGGTGTACCTGGAGGTCAAAGGTGTACCTGGGAGTGTCAGAGGTGCACCTGGAGTGTCAGAGGTGCACCTGGGAGTGTCTGAGGTGCACCTGGGAGTGTCTGAGGTGCACCTGAGTGTTTGAGGTGCACCTGGGAGTGTCTGAGGTGTTCCTGGATTGTCTGAGGTGTACCTGAGAGTGTTAGAGGTACCTGGGAGTGTCTGGGGTGTACCTGGGAGTGTCTGAGGTGTACTTGAGTGTCTGAGGTGTACCTGCGAGTGTCTGAGGTGTACCTGAGTGTCTTAGGTGTACCTGGGAGGTCAGAGAGTACCAGGAGTGTCAGAGGTGTACCTCGGAGTGTCAGAGGTGTACCTGTGGAGGTGTAGAGGTGTACCTGTGAGTGTCTGTGGTGTTCCTGGGAGTGTCTGAGGTGTACCTGGGAGTGTCAGAAGAGTACCAGGGAGTGTCAGTGGAGTACCTGGAGTGTCAGAGGTGTACCTGGAGCGTGAGAGGTGTACCTGGGAGTACGGAAGTGTACCTGTCAGTGTCTGAGGTGTATCTGGGAGGTCAGAGGTGTATCTGGGAGTGTCAGTGTAATTTGAGTGTCTGAGGTGCACCTGGGAGTGTCTGGAGGTGCACCTGGAGTGTCTGAGGTGCACCTGAGAGTGTCTGAGGTGTACCTGGGAGTGTCTGAGGTGTAACTGGGAGTGTCTGAGGTGTACCTGGGAGTGACTGAGGTGTACCTGGAGTGTCTGAGGTGTTCCTGGGAGGTCTGAGGAGTACCTGGGAGTGTCTGAGGTGTACCTGGGAGTGTCTGAGGTGTACCTGGAGGTTCAGCGGTACTTTGAGTGTCTGAGGTGTACCTGGGATCGAGGTGACCTGGAGTATCAGAGGTGTACCTGGGAGTGTCTGAGACCTGGGAGTGTGGTGTACCTGAGTGTCAGAGGTGTACCTGAGGAGTGTCGGAGGTGACCTGAGAGTGTCGGAGGTGTACCTGGAAGTGTCGAGGTACCTGGGAGTGTCGGAGGTGTCCATGGGAGTGTCAGAGGTGTACCTGGGTGTGTCTGAGGTGTACCTGGGAGTGTCTGAGGTGTACCTGGGAGTGTCTTAGGTGTACCTGGGAGTGTCAGAGGAGTAACCAGGAGGTCAGAGGTGTACCTGGAGTGTCAGAGGGTACCTGGGAGGCCAGAGGTGTACCTGTGAGTGTCTGTGGTGTTCCTGGGAGTGTCTGAGGTACCTGGGAGGTCAGAGGAGTACCAGGGAGTGTCACTGGAGTACCTGGGAGTGTCAGAGGTGTACCTGGGAGCGTGAGAGGTGTACCTGGGAGTATCGGAATGTACCTGTCAGTGTCTGAGGTGTATCTGGGAGTGTCAGAGGTGTATCTGGGAGTGTCATGGTGTACTTGGGAGTGTCTCAGGTGCACCTGGAGTGTCTCAGGTGCACCTGAGTGTCTGAGGTGCACCTGAGGTCTGAGGTGTACCTGGGATGTCTGAGGTGTACCTGGGAGTGTCTGAGGTACCTGGAGGTATTGAGTGCCGGGTGCACTGGGAGTCAGAGGTGTACCTGGGAGGTCAGGGTGCACCTTGAGTATCAGAGGTGTACCTGGGAGTATCAGAGGTGTACCTGGGAGTGTCGGTGTACCTGGGAGTGTCGGAGGTGACGGATTATCTGAGGCACCTGGGAGTGTCTGAGGTGCACCTGGAGTGTCTGAGGTGCACCTGGGAGTGTCTGAGGTGCACCTGGAGTGCCTGAGGTGCACCTGGGAGTGTTCGAGGTGTACCTGGGAGTGTCTGAGGTGTACTTGGGAGTGTCAGGTGTACCTGGGAGTGTCTGAGGTGTACCTGTGGAGTGTCTGAGGTGTGCCTGGGAGAATCTGAGGTGTACCTGGGAGTGTCATTGGTGTTCCTGGGAGGTCAGGGGTACCTGGAAGTGTCAGAGGTGTACCTGAGTGTCAGTGTACCGGGAGTGTCAGCTGTATACCTGGAGTGTCTGAGGTGTAACTGGCAGTGTCAGAGGTGTACCTGGGAATGTCAGTGGTGTACCTGGGAGTGTCAGAGGTGTACCTGGGAGTGCCGAGGTGCACCTGAGGCGTTGAGGTGCACCTGGGAGTGTCTGAGGTGCACTTGGGTCTGAGGCACCTGGGAGTGTTTGAGGTGCACCTGGGAGTGTCTGAGGTGTTCCTGGGATTACCTGAGAGTGTTAGAAGTACCTGGGAGTGTCTGGGGTGTACCTGGAGTGTCCGAGGTGTACTTGGAGTGTCTGGGGTGTACCTGCAGTGTCTGAGGTGTACCTGGAGTGTCTTAGGTACCTGGGAGGTCAGAGGAGTACCAGGAGTGTCAGAGGTGTACCTCGGAGTGTCAGAGGTGTACCTGTGAGTGTCAGATGTGTACCTGAGAGTGTCCGAGGTGTACCTGGAAGTGTCGGAGGTGTACCTGGGAGTGTCTGAGGTGTACCTGGGAGTGTCTGAGGTACCTGGGAGTGTCAGAGGAGTTCCAGGGAGTGTCTGAGGTGTACCTGGGAGTGTCTGAGGTTTCCTGGAGTGTCTGAGGAGCACCTGGGAGTGTCTGAAGTGTACCTGGGAGGTCTGAGGTGTACCTGGGAGTGTCTGAGGTGAACCTGGAGTGTCTGAGGTGTAGGCTGGGAGTGTCTGACGTGTACCTGGGAGTGTCAGAGGAGTTCCAGGAGTGTCAGAGGTGTACCTGGGAGCAGGAAGTGTACCTGCAGTGTCTAAGGGTACCTGGGAGGTCAGGTGTACCTGGGTGTCAGAGGAGTACCTGGGAGGTCCGAGGAGTACCTGGGAGGTCAGGGTGTACCTGGGAGTGTCAGAGTGACCTGAGGTCACCGTGTACCTTGAGTATCAGAGGTGTACCTGGGAGTATCAGAGGTACCTGGGAGGTCGGAGGTGTACCTGGTGTCGAGGTGCACCTGAGTGTCTGAGGTGCACCTGGGAGTGTCTGAGGTGCACCTGAGTGTCTGAGGTGCACCTGGGAGTGTCTGAGGTGCACCTTGGAGTGTCTGAGGTGCACCTGGGAGTGTCTGGGGTGTACCTGGGAGTGTCTGAGGTGTACTCTGGGAGTGTCAGGGGTGTACCTGGGAGTGTCTGAGGTGTACCTGGGAATGTCTGAGGTGTACCTGGGAGAGTCTGAGGTGTACCTGGGAGTGTCATGGGTGTTCCTGGGAGGCCAGGTGTACCTGGAAGTGTCAGAGGTGCACCTGGGAGTGTCAGTGGTGTACCTGGGAGTGTCAGCTGTATACCTGGGAGTGTCTGAGGTGTACCTGGCAGTGTCAGGGTGTACCTGGGAATGTCAGTGGTGTACCTGAGAGTCAGAGGCACCTGGGAGTGTCTGAGGTGCACCTGGGAGTGTCTGAGGCACCTGGGAGTGTTTGAGGTGCACCTGGGAGTGTCTGAGGTGTCTTGAGTGTCTGAGGTGTACCTGAGAGTGTTAAAGTGTACCTGGGAGTGTCTGTACCTGGAGTGTCAGGGTGCACATGGAATGTCAGAGGTGTACCGGAGTGCCAGAGGTATACCTGGGAGTATCACGGGTGTACCTGAGAGTGTCAGAGGTATACCTGGGAGGCCAGTGCACCTGGGAGTGTCTGTGTACCTGGTGTCAGGTGTACCTGGGAGCGTCAGAGGTGTACCTGAGTGTCTGAGGTGCACCTGAGTGTCAGCTGATCCCTGGGAGTGTCAGAGTTGCACATCTGAATATCAGAGTTGTACCTGGGAGGTCAGAGGGGCACCTGGGAGTGTCAGAGGTGCACCTGGGAGTGTCAGAGGTGCACCTGAGTGTCAGTGGCGTACCTGAGTGCTGGGTTGTATACTTGGGAGTGTCTGAGGTGTACTTGGCAGTGCCAGAGGTGCACTGGAGTGTCAGTACCTGGGAGTGTCGGAGGCACCTGGGAGTGTCTGAGGTGAACCTGGGAGTGTCTGAGGTGTACCTGGGAGTGTCTGACGTGCACTTGGTGTCAGAGGTGTACCTGAGAGTGTCAGAGGTGTACCTGAGTGTCGGAGGTGTACCTGAAGTGTCAGAGGTGTACCTGGGAGTGTCTGAGGTGTACCTGGGAGGTCTGAGGTGTACCTGGAGTGTCTGAGGTGTACCTTGGCGGGTCAGAGGAGTACCGGGGAGTGCTCAGAGGTGCACATAAGAGTGTCAGAGGTGTACCTGTGGAGGCAGATGTGTACCTGGGAGGTCTGAGGTGTTCCTGGGAGGGCAGAGGTGTACCTGGGAGTGTGAGAGGTGTACCGGGAATATCGAAGGTACCTGTCAGCCTGAGGTGTATCTGGGAGTGTCAGCGGTACCTGGTGTGTCAGGGGAGTACCTGGGAGTGTCAGAGGAGTACCTGGAGGTCAGGTGTACCTGGGAGTGTCAGAGGTGTACCTCGGAGTGTCAGCGGTGTACCTTGGAGTATCAGAGGTGTACCTGGGAGTATCAGAGGTGTACCTGGGAATGTCGGAGGTGTACCTGGGAGTGTCGGCGGTGTACCTGGGAGTGTCGGAGGTCTGGGAGTGTCGGAGTTCTGAGTGTCTGAGGTGTACCTGGGAGTGTCTGAGGTGTACCTGGGAGTGTCTGAGGTGTACCTGGGAGTGTCTTAGGTGTACCTGGGAGTGTCAGAGGAGTACCAGGGAGGTCAGGTGTACCGGAGTGTCAGAGGTGTACCTGTGAGTCTCAGAGGTGTACCTGTGAGGTCTGTGGTGTTCCTGGGAGGTCTGAGGTACCTGGAGTGTCAGAGGAGTACCAGGAGGTCACTGGAGGTACCTGGGAGGTCAGAGGTGTACTGGGAGCGTGAGAGGTGTACCTGGGAGTATCGAAGGTGTACCTGTCAGTGTCTGAGGTGTATCTGGGAGTGTCAGAGGTGTATCTGGGAGTGTCAGTGGTGCATTTGGGAGGTCTCAGGTGCAACTGGGAGGTCTGAGGTGCACCTGGGAGTGTCTGAGGTGCACCTGAGAGTGTCTGAGGTGTACCTGGAGTCTGAACCTGGGAGTGTTCAGGTGTACCTGGGAGGTCAGATGTGTACCTGAGAGTGTCAGATGTGTACCTGAGAGGTCCGGGTGTACCTGAAGTGTCGGAGGTGTACCTGGGAGTGTCTGAGGTACCTGGAGTGTCTGAGGCCTGGGAGTGTCTGACGTGTACCGGGAGTGTCAGAGGAGTCAGGGAGTGTCTGAGGTGTACCTGGGAGCAGGGAAGTGTACCTGTCAGTGTCTGAGGTGTACATGGGAGTGTCAGCGGTGTACCTGTGTCAGAGGGAGGCCTGGGAGTGTCAGAGAGTACCTGGGAGGTCGGGGTGTACTTGTCAGAGGTGTACCTGGGAGTGTCAGCGGTGTACCTTGAGCATCAGAGGTGTACCTGGGAGTATCAGAGGTGTACCTGGGAGTGTCGGTGTACCTGGAGTGTCGGAGCACGTGGAGTATCTGAGGTGCACCTGGAGCCCTGAGATGTCTGAGGTGCACCTGGGAGTGTCTGAGCACCTGGGAGTGTCTGAGGTGCACCTGGGAGTCTGAGGTGTACCTGGAGTGTCTGAGGTGTACTTGGGAGTGTCAGGGGTGTACCTGGAGTGTCTGAGGTGCACTTGGAGTGTCTGAGGTGTACCTGGAAGAATCTGAGGTGTACCTGGGAGTGTCATGTGTTCCTGGGAGGCGTCAGGGTGTACCTGGAAGTGTCAGAGGTGCCTGAGGTCATGGGAGTGTCAGCTGTATACCTGGGAGTGTCTGAGGTGTAACTGGCAGTGTCAGAGGTGTACCTGGAATGTCAGTGGTGTACCTGGGAGTGTCAGAGGTGTACCTGGGAGTGAGGTGCACCTGGGAGGGCAGAGGTGCACCTGGGAGTGTCTGAGGTACTTGGAGTGTCTGAGGTGCACCTGAGTGTTTGAGTGCACCTGGGAGTGTCTGAGGTTCCTGGGATTGTCTGAGGTGTACTGAGAGTGTTAGAAGTGTACCTGGGAGTGTCTAGGGTGTACCTGGGAGTGTCTGAGGTGTACTTGGGAGGTCTGAGGTGTACCTGCGAGTGTCTGAGGGTACCTGGAGGTCTTATGTGTACCTGGGAGTGTCGAGGAGTACCAGGGAGTGTCAGAGGTGTACCCTGAGTGTCAGAGGTGTACCTGTGAGTGTCAGAGGTGTACCTGTGGAGTGTCTGAGGTGTTCCTGGGAGTGTCTGAGGTGTACCTGGAGTGTCAGAGGAGTACCAGGGTGTCAGTGGAGTACCTGGAGTGTCAGAGGTGTACCTGGGAGCGTGAGGTGTACCTGGGAGTATCGGAAGTGTACCTGTCAGTGTCTGAGGTGTATCTGAGTGTCAGAGGTGTATCTGGGAGTGTCAGTGGTGTACTTGGGAGTGTCTCAGGTGCACCTGGGAGTGTCTGAGGTGCACCTGGGAGTGTCTGAGGTGCACCTGAGAGTGTCTGAGGTGTACCTGGAGTGTCTGTGTAACTGGGAGGTCTGAGGTGTACCTGGGAGGACTGAGGTGTACCTGGAGTGTCTGAGGTGTTCCTGGGAGTGTCTGAGGAGTACCTGGGAGGTCTGATCTGGAGTGTCCGAAGTCTTGGAGTGCCGGAGGTACCTGGGAGTGTCTGAGGTGTACCTGGAGTGTCTGAGGTGTACCTGGGAGGTCAGAGGTACCTGGGAGGTCAGAGGTGTACCTGAGAGTGTCAGAGGTGTACCTGAGAGTGTCGGAGGTGTACCTGAGAGTGTCGGAGGGCAACTTGAAGTGTCGGAGGTGTACCTGGGATGTCGGAGGTGTACATGGGAGTGTCAGAGAGGTGTACCTGGTGTGTCTGAGGTGTACCTGGGAGTGTCTGAGGTGTAACTGGGAGTGTCAGTGCTGTACCTGGGAGTGTCAGCTGTATACCTGGGAGTGTCTGAGGTACCTGGCAGTGTTGGGGAGGTACCTGAGAATGTCAGTGGTGTACCTGAGTGTCAGAGGTGTACCTGGAGTGTCAGAGGTGCACCTGGGAGTGTCAGAGGTTCACCTGGGAGTGTCTGAGGTGCACCTGGGAGTGTCTGAGGTGCACCTGGGAGTGTTTGACACCGGGAGGTCTGAGGTGTTCCTGGGAGGTCTGAGGTGTACATGAGAGTGTTAGAAGTGTACCTGGGAGTGTCTGGGGTGTACCTGGGAGTGTCTGAGGTGTACTTGGGAGTGTCTGAGGTGTACCCAGAGTGTCTGAGGTGTACCTGGGAGTGTCTTAGGTGTCTGGAGTGTCAGAGGAGTACCAGGGAGTGGCAGAGGCACTCCTGAGGTCAGAGGTGTACCTGTGAGTGTCAGAGGTACCTGTGAGTGTCTGTGGTGTTCCTGGGAGTGTCTGAGGTGTACCTGGGAGGCCAGAGGAGTACCAGGGAGTGTCACTGGAGTACCTGGGAGTGTCAGAGGTGTACCTGGGAGCGGAGAGGTACCTGGGAGTATCGGAAAGGTACCTGTCAGTGTCTGAGGTGTATCTGGGAGTGTCAGAGGTGTATCTGGGAGTGTCAGTGGTGTACTTGGGAGTGTCTCAGG
>NW_024725923.1:0-29554 GCF_018991925.1 Homarus americanus
CGGCTTCACAAGTGACTGTTATACAACGGTAACAGCACCTAACAGTTACACAGTTGGTAAGGGTAGAGATGATTTGGTCTCCCCATTACTGTAATGTAACAAAGAAGCATATGTTACAAAAAGTGACGCTTTCACTTATCCTACAGCACCTCATACTTACCTCCTCTCTTACTTATCCTTTTGCCCCTCATACTTATCCTCCTGCCCCTCACACTTTTCCTCCTGGCCCCTCCTAATTATCCTCTCCCCCTCATACTTATCCTCCTGGCCCTTCAAACTTATCCTCCGTCCCCTCATACTTATCCTCCTTCCCCTCATACTTATCCTCCTTCCCCTCATACTTATCCTCCTGCCCCATCATAATTATCCTCCTGCCACCTCATAATTATCCTCCTGCCCCTCATGCTTATCCCTCTGCCCCTCATACTTATCCTCCTGGCACTCATACTTATCATCTTGCCTCATACTTATCCTACTGCCCCTCATACTTATCCTCCTGCCCCTCATACTTATCCTCTTGCCCGCCTCATACTTATCCCCTTCTCCCCCTCCTTACCTATCTTCCTGCCCCCTCATACTTATCCTCCCCCCTAATACTTATCCTCCGGCCCCTCATACTTATCCTCCTGCCCCCTCATACCTATCCTCCTGCCCACTCAAACTTATCCTCTGGCCCTCATATTTATTTTCCTGCCCCTCATACTTATTCTCCTGCCCCTCTACATATCCTCCTGCCCCTCATACTTATTCTCCTGTCCCCCTCATACTTATCCTCTGCCCCTGAAACTTATCCTCTGGCCCCTCATACTTATCCTCCGGCCCCCTCATACTTACCCCTGCCCCTCATACTTATCCTCCTGCCTCATACTTATCCTCCTGCCCCTCATACTTATCCTCCGGCCCCTCACACTTATTATCCTGCCACCTCTACTTATCCTCCTGCCCCTCAAACTTATCCTTTGGCCTCCTCATACTTATCCTCTGGCCCCTCATACTTATCCTTCGGCCCCTCATACTTATTCTCCTGCCCATCATACTTATCCTCCTGCCCCTCATACATATCCTCCGGCCCCTCATACTTATTCTCCTGCCTCACTTATTCTCCTGCCCTCATACTTATC
Organism: Homarus americanus; assembly: GCF_018991925.1. NCBI lineage: Eukaryota > Metazoa > Arthropoda > Malacostraca > Decapoda > Nephropidae > Homarus > Homarus americanus. The sequence continues at coordinate 1,122 of NW_024725923.1, forward strand.
CTCCGGCCTCATACTTATACTCCTGCCCCCTCCATACTTATCCTCTGCCCCCTAAACTTATCCTCTGGCCCCTCATACTTATCCTCCTGCCTCTCATACTTATCCTCCTGCCCCTCCTACTTATCCTCCGGCCCCTCACACTTATTATCCTGCCACCTCATACTTATCCTCCTGCCCCTCAAACTTATCTTTGGCCCCTCATACTTATCCTCTGGCCTCATACTTATCCTTCGGCCCCTCATACTTATTCTCCTGCCCATCATACATCCTCCTGCCCCTCATACATATCCTCCGGCCCCTCATACTTATTCTCCTGCCCCTCACACTTATTCTCCTGCCCTCATACTTATCCTCCGGCCCTCATACTTATACTCCCACCCCTCATACTTATCCTCCTGCCCCTCAAACTTATCCTCTGGCCCCTCATACTTATCCTCTGGCCCTCATACTTATCCTCCCTGCCCCTCATACATATCCACCTGCCCGTCATATGTTTCTTACTCTCAACACATGGAGGGATGAAAAAAAATGGTTTAATATTATTGAACTACTTGTACCTGGAGGCGAAAGTTATATGAACGATATTAACCTTACCTAACCTAATCTGAACTAACCTAATCTGACCTAACCAAACGTAACCTAATCTAACCTAACCTAACGTAATTAATCTGACCAAACCTAACCTAACCTAATCTGACATAATCTAACCTAATCTAACCTAACCTAATCTGACCTAACCTAACCTAATTTTGACCTAATCTAACATAACCTAACCTAAGCTAACCTAATCTGACATAACCTAACCTAATCTAACCTAACCCAATCTAACCTAATCTGACCTAACCTAACCAAGCTAACCTAACCTAACCTAACCAACCAATGAAATGATTGTTTAGAACATAAGAAAACATGAATGGAGGAAACTGCAGCAGGCCTCTTGGCCCATACTGGGCAGTCCCGTTTACACCCAACCCCTATGGCTCATATATCCATCCAACTTATGTTTGAAGCTATCCAGCGTATTCGAGTTAATGATGATACTTGGTAAGTTGTTCCACTCTTCCATTACTGTATTTCCAAACCAATGTTTACCTATCTCCCACCTAAATCTAAATTTGTCTAATTTAAAACCATTGTTGAGTTCGCTCCTGGTTGGATTGCTTGAGTACCTTTGTTATATCATCTTTGTTTAGCCCCTACTTCCATTTATACACCTGGCTCATATCGCCCCTCACTCTACGTCTCTCGAGGGAGTGCAAATTATGAAGCTTTAACCTGTTTCTGTACTCAAGGTTCCTAATGCCCGGGATTAGTCTTCGCATTCTCCTCTGAATTCTTTCCATGGTTTAAGATTCCTACTTATCATTAGTCCTAAATCTTTCTCGCAGTCGGATTTCTCAATAACATCGTTGTTCATCTGGTATCTGGTTTCCCTGTTTACATCTCCTCTACTGAGTACTTTACATTTGTCCATATTGAATATCATCTGCCATTTTTCAGACCATTCGAAAAATTTTTTAGAACTTCCTGTAGTTTTGCAGAGTCACCGTCGAATTTAATTACACGCCCTATTTTAGTGTCATCAGCAAATTTAATTAGGTTGCTGTCTACGCTGATATCTATGTCGTTTATGTATATAATAAAAATAATGGTTCAAAGTACTGAGCCTTGAGGAACTCCACTAGTGACGCTGCTCCAATGGGATTTAGTGCAGTTAATGCTCACTCATTGTTTCCTGTCCTGTAACCACGCCCTAATCCATTATAGAATATCTCCTTTAATGCCATGAGCCTTCAATTTTCTTATTAGTCTTTCGTGGGGGACTCTGTCGAAGGCTTTGCTAAAGTCGAGATATACCACATCATAATTGTGCCCCTCGTCCACCGATTCGAAAACTGATGAAAAGAATGTTAATAGATTAGTTAGACATGAACGTCCGCTTGTGAAGCCATGCTGGGAATCATTGATCAATCTGTGCTTCTCCAGGTGATTTCGAATAGAGTTTGAAATGATTGCTTCCAGTAATTTGCCTACTATTGATGTTAGACTGATTAGGCGGTAGTTAGAGGATAGTCTACTCCCCTTCTTGAAAATCGGTATGACATTCGCTATCCTCCAGGATTCTGGTACTACACCTGTTTTTAAGGACATGTTAAACACCTTTGCTAAGGGCATACTAAGCTCTTCCTTACATTCCTTTAATACTCTGGCAAATATCTCATCGGGACCAGGTGACTTATTTGGCTTAAGCTTGTTTATTTGCTTACTAACATTGTTACTAGTCACTAGTATCTCACATAGTCTATTTCCTTCACTATCTCTGTATAGAGTCGGTGCCACAGGTATCATGTTTACATTTTTGGTGGTGAAAACTTGAAAAATATTTATTCAGATTATTGCTCATTTCTTCTTCGTTATCAGTTAGAGTGCAGGTATCTGACTGTATTGGTCCAATCTTTTCTCGTGTTTTAGTTTGATACATTTGATAGAATCCCTTGGGGTATGCCTTCGCCTCCCTTGCTATCTTCAGCTCAGTATTCCTCTTTGCTTTTCTTATCTCGGTCTTAACCCTACCGGCCAATACCTTTAATAATCTCGGAGGAAGACTTCACCACGATTTATTCTCCTACCTGTATAGATATGTAAATACCAAGATATGTGAACACGCCTGGCCAGGACTCTGTTACCATTCATTGTACCATTTATTCACATGTCTGTATTACTACATATTATTATAGCATGTCTGATATCTATGCTTATGTCTAATGCCTATGTTCACTTACTATGTCCCGATATACTATGTCTGTACCGCGCTAGTCGAGTAACTAGAAGACCTCATTTATTGTCCTAGTAATGTCTAGCAACTCCCTTGCCTAGCCAGTTAACTTCCCTCAGATCGGCCTCGGCCTGCCTGCACGGCCCGGGGTCCTGCACCTGGCCTGGGGTCCCTTGTGCTCGCTTCTGTATCGGTCGGCTATCCGCCAAGCCTTGTACTACTTTTGAATATATCTACTGCTCGTGCTCTAGTTTGAAGAACCTTGTCTAGGATTTCATCCCACCACATGGCGCAGTTGAGTAGCTCCAACGACAGTTGACAAGTTGCAGGCCGGCCTCGTCTGTTTCGGCCTCCTCTGTTTCCCGCCCAGAAGCTATACTCCACAGTGCCCCTGGATTTAAAGTGCTTTGTGACCTTGTGAAGTGCCCTAAGTGAAGTGCAGTGCCTTTCATGTCGTTTGCTATGTTTCTGCGGCCTTACAGGTAGCAGAAACGCCTATCACCAGTCTCCAAGACATCACCTCCGGCACACCCCCGTCCGTGCAGGCCCAAGCCACTGATTCGCCTCCACTGAGTCGTCACGGCATCTCGCCGGGCGCGAGGAGAATACACCTGCCAGCCGCCTCTCTCACTTCACAAATATTACAGTCAATACTCTTTACTTGCCCGCCAGTTCCACTTAGGCAAGTACATTGACGAAAACATAGCACCTACCTTATTCTCCTTGTCTTTCCCGCCATAACCATACCAAACACGAGATGTCTGACCGACGATTTGCTGGGAAATTTAGATGAGGATTATGAGGAAGACGAAGCCTCAGACCCTCACCCCCTCGCCTCCACACGCCGGGCGCGCCAAATTCAAAGGATGGGAGCCAGGATATACGTCAGGTTATTCACTTCCTTCAAGTTTCCCAGAGAAGCCCAAAGACGTCAATTAGAGGAGGAAAAACGTCAAGAGGAATTGTCAAGACAGTCAGAGGAATCAGCTTACCGTCTTCAACTTCAACAACAACACCAAGCTGATAACCGCAAATTCCTGGAACTATTGGAATTGCTGGCAACGAGGACGACTTCACCAGCTGCCACAACCAATTCGCCAGCTTCAGCCTCTTCATCTCTCCTTCAGACAACGCCTCCCCACACGTCACCTATCCCCCTTGGGTATACCTCAGTGCCTTCTCAACCACCTGCTCCAGTCTCAACTCTCGTCGACCTAGCAATAGCAATAGCTATAAAACGCAACATACAATACAAAATCATTGACAACTTTCAAAAATGCTTTCTTGCAGCCGAAGTAAATACAACAAGAGGCTAATAACTATCGGAACTTCATATTTAACATTCAAGTAATATTCCTACAGGGGACATCTTAAAACTAATGAGGCCAACAATCCAGCATATTTCATAGGAGACCTCCAATGCTAAGCCTGTAACCAAGGAAACAATATTAGAAATCCAGGAGGAAAAAATCCTCCATGCTCTCCATCGAACACGGGACAATAACACACCTCGGGCCCGACTTCACCTTACGTATCAGCCGGTAACTCTGGAAACCAGACATTGTTTTTTTTAACCAATAGGCATCACCATCTAAACGTACATCTAAAAGCTGGACCCACAACAACCAGTGATCATCTACCCATAATAGCAACTTATCCACATCCCTGATACAAATTCCATCAATCCCAAGATTTTCCTCAATAGAGCAAATTGGGAAAAATTTAAATCGGATCTTAGCAACAACGAACCAACACTCCTACACAACAAAAGACACATCAGAGATTAAATAAAACACTGGACACATGGTACAATAGTAATAACAGCAATGCAAAACAACATCCAAAACAACATACCGTACATTACCACATGCACAATTAATATGAAGAAAATGATCAAACTAGATTCACCAGCCTGTAACAGATACCACCAAAACACACGGGTGGAGCAATGACAACAGAATATTATACAGGAATCTAAAAGAAGAACTGAAAAGACATCATAAGAACAAACACATTGAAACATGGAACAAGCTGATCAATGATACACAAGCAGACTACAATCCAAAAGCATTCTGGAAAAAAATAAAAACCTAATGGGAACTAATTCGGAAGAAACTAGCGACATAAAGGACAAAAAACGGTAGAAAGGCAACAGAACCACACGATAAAGAACCAATATTTAGAGAATACTGGAAAGACATATTCAGAATCAACGACGAAGACAATAGAAGCTTCTGCCAAGAAACAGAACAGGCAACTAGAACATATTTGAGCCAGAACACAGAGAAATGGAAACCTACCAGGAAAATCAACCTCAATTCATTAAACATCAACAACCCAATAATTGCTCCATTAACTCAAAACGATATTGTAAAAACAATAGCAAGCTTCAAGAATAAAGCACCTGGCATAAGCCAAATTAATAAAATCGTACTACAAAACATTCCTCAGTCTATGATCGAACAGCTTAAAAATATATACAATGCCTCACTTGCAACTGGCTTCTTCCCTACCAAATTTAAAATAGCCAAAATCAGACTCATCCCGAAAGCAGGAAAGAACCATACCCAAGCAGAGAACTACAGACCTATCTCACTACTGGAAACACCCGGTAAAATATTGGAAAAAATAGTCAACCACAGACTCAGAAATTTTCTAGACCAAGAAAACAAATATAACCCGAGACAGCAACGGCTTTCGAAAAAATAGAGGAACCAACACAGCAATAGCACTAATATACGAATCAATTGCAAATGCTGCAAACAACAGAGACCAATGCAATATAATTCTAAGAGATGTGTCAAAAGCATTTGATAAAGTCTGGCATGAAGGACTGAAGTTAAAAATAATCAAATTGGACATGCCTACCAATATCACAACACTACTATGCAATTTCTTAGACAACAGAAAGGCCAAATTAATCATCGACAACCATCTAGGACAAACCTTCAACCTTCATAGCGGAGTTCCCCAAGGCAGTAATATATCGCCGACATTATACACTGTATACACGGCAGATATGCCGCAACCACGGCAATCAGAATATATAGCATACGCAGATGATGTAACACAGATAGTCAGGTACCCGGGAAAATCCAAACAAATGATGGCCATTAGAACATGCAGAGAAATAGAGATAATAAACAACTATGAACGAAAATGGAAGATAAAAACCAATGTCCAAAAACTCAAAATAATTCACATCGCAAAAACAAACCCCTACCCTATTATTGTCAACAACCAACAAATACCATATGCTGCCAACGGAAAAATATTAGGACTCAAGATATCCAGAAGCGGAATAATCCCCCACATCAACGTAAGAATAGCTATGGCAAAATCACAACTTACAAAGCTCAGAAGATTCCGCCAATTAAACACCAACACGCAATTGCACCTATACAAAGCACTGATCAGACCACACTTAGAATACCCTCCGATACCTCTGAACACAATCGCAAGAACTAATCAACTTAAATTTCAAGCAGTGCAAAATATAGCCCTCAGAAGAGCGGCAAAACACCAACCACCATACACACAAACAGTACAAGACATACACACAGAACACGGCATAGACCCACTCAACACCAGAATACACACCCAAGCAAATGCAATATGGGGAAAAATCCAGCAACAACAGGATTCCATACTAAACCAACTAATTGAGGAAAACAACAACACATCGCACAGATGGTGGCCTAGAAGCAGGAAAAATGATAACGAAGAACCAGAGCCTCTATATACACAATAAAAAAGAACCAAAAGATGGGCACAACTCTCCAGTCATACAAGGACCTGGAGGGACCCCACAAATAAACAAAGACCTAAATAGTTCACAAACACCCACAATAAAAAAACTAAAAACGAAAAAGCTGGGGATCATCCCTCCAGTGCCACAAGGACCTGGAGGGACCCCCCCCCCCCTATCATAATATGCCCCAAGGAAACATCAAATAGAACAACTTAGCTTAGCTTGGCTGAGACCGGCCTTCCCTAACCCCATGAACCACTAAGGCAGCACTGTTGACGGAAGACAAAAAAACCCGTCTCCGCAAGGTGGATAGCCCACCTGCTGTTAACCTCCTCCTCTATTTCCCACTTCTGAACTTTACCTTGTACTGTACCCTTCTTGCACTCTCAGAGCTAGTGCTCTCTTCTCTCTGTATAACCAACTAACCAGTGTACACCCACGTAAGTTGACCCACCCTACACTAATTAGAGTGAGATTAAGACATGACCCAACAGAGGTGACCATCCGGCGACATGACCTTGTTAATTAGGGAAGCTGCTCTCCAGCCAGTAAACCTGACACTAGCCAGATACACCCAGGATAATAATTACGAAGACAACCTCCAGCCTGCACCACTCACCTGTTCAAACACAAGCTGTATAGACACACCCAAATTAGTGTTAATTAAGAGAGGATATATGCTGGCCTGAGACCTCCAATAAAAGAGGCTTACAGCTCCTTATGTGAGACAGACAGGGAAAGACAGAACTCAGAGGCAAATGAAGTCACACTCGTGTCAAGTCGAGGTCGGGAGGGGGACTTCCCTTCCCAGCACCGATTCCCCAGCTAGCAGAGTCTCCTACAACAGACAGAATCCACCACCCGCCGGGACCACTCTTCAGTAATACCAGGCCCTGCTCACAGAGCCCTCAGCCACTGGGCCTCCTTCAGGTCACACTTGAGTCATTGTCAGAGCAATCCATAGGGTGAGATATTTACGATGGGAAGTGTATCCATTTCATGTTTGTGTTCGGGAGTCATTGTCTAGTAACGCCAATGTGTTCATGTCATTCAGTTAACTAGTAAATAGCTGTAATTAGAAGCGTTGTTTAGAAGATTTCGCCCCCCCCCCACCCCATCATATATATTATCGGTTAATTACCTAATCGGCCACGCTACCCACTTTCTTCACTTTACAGTCCTCCTCATATAAATTCTACCTACATCAGAGACTTCCCTCATTCCACCTAACCTATACCAAACAACCCTAAACTAACCTAACCTATGCTAATCAAAGTTAACCAAATATATTCTACCCTAACCTAAACTACCCTAACTTAAACCACTCTAACCTAAACTAGCCTAACCTAACTAAAAATAACCTAAACTAGCCTAACCTAACTAAAAATAACCTAAACTAGCCAAACCTAACTAAAAATAACCTAAACTAGCCAAACCTAAACTAGCCTAACCTAACTAAAAATTACCTAAACTAGCCAAACCTAACTAAAAATAACCTAAACTAGCCTAACCTAACTAAAAATAACCTAAACTAGCCTAACCTAACTAAAAATTACCTAAACTAGCCAAACCTAACTAAAAATAACCTAAACTAGCCTAACCTAACAAAAAATAACCTAAACTAGCCAAACCTAACTAAAAATAACCTAAACTGGCCTAACCTAACTAAAAATAGCCTAGACTGGCCTAACAACTAAAAATAACCTAAACTAGCTAACACAACTAAGTATAGCCTAAACTGGCCTGGCCTGGCTTTAAAAAACCAACACAAACTAGCCTAACCTGTTTAAAATAACCTGAAACTAGCTACAGCTTACAGCAAAATGACACACAAACTGGCCTAACCTGGCTTCAAATATAACACAGCAAGCCTAACCTGTTCAAGAAATTGCCTAAACTATTTGCCTAATTAAAAATAACCTAAACCCCAAGCCTAACCTAACTAAAAATAACCTGAACTGGCCTAGCCTGACAGATAAAGCACAAACTAGCCAAACCTAACTAAAAATAACCTAAACTAGCCTAACCTAACTAAAAATAACCTAAACTAGCCTAACCTAACTAAAAATAACCTAAACTAGCCAAACCTAACTAAAAATAACCTAAACTAGCCAAACCTAACTAAAAATAACCTAAACTAGCCAAACCTAACTAAAAATAACCTAAACTAGCCTAACCTAACTAAAAATAACCTAAACTAGCCAAACCTAACTAAAAATAACCTAAACTAGCCTAACCTAACAAAAAATAACCTAAACTAGCCAAACCTAACTAAAAATAACCTAAACTAGCCTAACCTAACTAAAAATAACCTAAACTAGCCTAACCTAAACTAGCCTAACCTAACTAAAAATTACCTAAACTAGCCAAACCTAACTAAAAATAACCTAAACTAGCCTAACCTAACTAAAAATAACCTAAACTAGCCTAACCTAACTAAAAATAACCTAAACTAGCCTAACCTAACTAAAAATAACCTAAACTAGCCTAACCTAACTAAAAATAACCTAAACTAGCCTAACCTAACTAAAAATAACCTAAACTAGCCTAACCTAACTAAAAATAACCTAAACTAGCCTAACCTAACTAAAAATAACCTAAACTAGCCTAACCTAACTAAAAATAACCTAAACTAGCCTAACCTAACTAAAAATAACCTAAACTAGCCTAACCTAACTAAAAATTACCTAAACTAGCCTAACCTAACTAAATATAACCTAAACTAGCCTAACCTAACTAAAAATAACCTAAACTAGCCTAACCTAACTAAAAATAACCTAAACTAGCCTAACCTAACTAAAAATAACCTAAACTACCCTAACCTATCTAAAAATAACCTGAACTAGCCTAACCTATCTAAAAATAACCTAAACTAGCCTAACCTAACTAAAAATAACCTAAACTAGCCTAACCTATCTAAAAATAACCTAAACTAGCCTAACCTAACTAAAAATTACCTTAACTAGCCTAACCTAACTAAAAATTACCTAAACTAGCCTAACCTAACTAAAAATTTCCTAAACTAGCCTAACCTAACTAAAAATTACCTAAACTAGCCTAACCTAACTAAAAAAACCTAAACTAGCCTAACCTAACTAGAAATTACCTAAACTAGCCTAATCTAACTAAAAATAACCAAAACTAAACTAAGCTAACTTATATTTGACCTAACCTGATTTCATTTGAAAATTTCTAGAAGAATAATTTACATATTAACAGAGTTCAGAGAATAGACCCCGTTGCTGTTACGAGATGACAGTATAAATCACAATGAGTGGTACCTTAACCGTGAAATAAGATGACAGTAACATGAAGACTAACAGTAAGAGTGACATGAGGTAATAATAACAGAAACGAGAGATGATAGTGAGGTGGCTTACTCGCAAAGGGAGAGAAAGATACGTGAGAATTATATAGTGATCGAGATAGCACAAGAGAGAGAGAGTGAGAGAGTGACCGGAAAGGTATTAGATAGAAGAGGCCAGGATACGTGTCGTAACTTTAACATGAAGAGAAACAGTAAAACAGACATTAGCTTAAAGGTTAGCTGAAAATCATGGTCACACGATCACTTTTATGAGCATTTCTGGACTGAAAGTTATTTCGAAAAATTTTTCCCGAAATTCGAATTTTTTTAGCAATACTGAATAACCCTGATCGTTAATTGTTGGTTTCGAACCCGATTCCAGGGCCAAAACAAGGCTATTACTTTATTTAATGACACGAAGCTTATTTATTAAGTACTTACGTATATCTAACATAGGTTAATAACAATATGAAGTGAGTGTCTTGCGAAGAAGGTGTAGCAGAGACACATAAGACGGATGGAGGGAGGATATAATGAGGGAGGAGAAGGGAGGAGACAGCTCCTATATTGTATACCTGTATTGTCTATATACATTGTGTATACACCAGTATTGTCTATATACATTGTGTGTACACCTGTATTGTCCATATACATTGTGTATACACCAGTATTGTCTATATACAATGTTTATACACCTGTATTGTCTATATACATTGTGTAACACCTGTATTGTCCATATACATTGTGTATACACCTGTATTGTCTATATATTGTACATTGTGCATACACCTGTATTGTCTATATACATTGTGCATACACCTGTATTGTCTATATACATTGTGCATACACCTGTATTGTCTATATACATTGTGCATACACCTGTATTGTCTATATACATTGTGTATACACCTGTATTGTCTATATACATTGTGCATACACCTGTATTGTCTATATACATTGTGCATACACCTGTATTGTCTATATACATTGTGCATACACCTGTATTGCCTATATACATTGAGTATACACCTGTATTGTCTATATACATTGAGTATACACCTGTATTGTCTATATACATTGTGCATACACCTGTATTGTCTATATACATTGTGCATACACCTGTATTGTCTATATACATTGTGCATACACCTGTATTGTCTATATACATTGTGCACACACCAGACTACTCATCGCTACAAAGCACCCTGGACAGGCTACAGGCATGGACTACGGAGAACAAGGTCACCATCAACCACACCAAAACCGTAGTCATGCACATCAATACCGCCACCAGTGCAAGCCCCAGCAGTCACAGTGGGTGCCCATCCTCTCCAGCTGGTGCAGTCTGCCAAACTCCTGGGTGTAACTATAGACAACAAACTTGACTGGAAGGCCCATGTAAATAACACAGTCAAGGCAGCCTCGTACCGTCTCTACATGCTACGAAGACTTAGGTCACTTGGGACACCCACGCCAGAGCTGAGGACCATCTACAACGCCTTTATTCTCCCCAAACTAACGTATGCGTCACCAGCCTGGTCGTCTTCTCTCAACTCCACCCAACAACGTCAGCTAGAGAAGGTACAGAAAAGGGCCTGCAGAATCATGCTCGGCGCAGAATACTCCGGCTACACCAACGCTCTCTCCACCCTGGAAATGCCATCCCTCAGTGACCTCCACCACCAAGCACTGGAAAGGTTTGGCCGTGGACTACTGCACCACCCTCGCCATCGCCACCTCCTGCCACCTGCAGCCCCCCACCCAACTCGCGCAGTCCGCCACTACAACAAAATTCAGCCCATAAGAGCCCGCACCGATAGATATAAGAACAGCACCATCCCATCTATTGTTAATATAATAAACAACTCCTGATTTATGTACTGTACAGCCCTGTAAATGTAGTCAATGCATGTTATATCATTACGTCTAAATCAAATGTAAGTATGTATATTTTCAGCCACTGGCTGCAACTCTATTAATAAACCGTTTAATATTATTATTATACATTGAGTATACACCTGTATTGTCTATATATTGTACATTGTGCATACACCTGTATTGTCTATATACATTGTTTTTATTTTTCGTTCTTCTTTGCAATGTATTTTTTGCACATTTACTAAAGGATAAAAGATATTAATTGTAATGTAATTGTTTTATAAAAATTGCTTCAGTCTTGTGTTAAATATCTGGTAGTCGTCGGAAACAATCAGCATTATTTTCCACAATTTCAATTTAACTAGTGAATTACAAGGACTGAGAGAGGTTTATGTACACATGGTGACCTTACAAAACATGAGGTCAGGTCAAAAACATTACATCGGCTAATCCACACACCAACACCACCACAAACACAAAAGAATGGGCGACGTAACTAGTCATGTTAAGTCAGGTCAAGTTTTTGAAAGAATGCTTGTTTGAACTTTTAGCCACGCCTCAAACCAACCAAACGCTCGCCCTGCTTGCCTGGACTCTGATGCAGTCGCTCTTCAGAGGTTGTAAAGGTAAGCCGATGATTTTATTGTTGTTATAATTGTTATTATTATCATCATTACTATTATTATTATTATTATTATTATTATTATGATTATTATTATTATTATTATTACTTTATTTAATATTTGTTTCTCTTATGACCATGGTATTCATACCAACGACAAGAGGAGGAAGAAGGCTTTTGCTTGACGGCTACGCCTACATCGTTGATAAACGGAAAGACAATGTAATATATTGGCGATGTGATCGCAAAGGAAGTTGTTGGGGACGATTAAAAACGGAAGAAGACGTTATTCAAGGAGAAGCAAGTAATCACTCACGTCCGCCTGATGCCGGACGTAACCTGTCCTTGAAAACAGTAAAGAAAATTAAAGAAAGAGCCAGACAGTCGGAGGAAGTGACATTGACTATTATACAAAACTGCACCAGTGAGTACCCACTTGATGCTGCAGGTGCTCTTCCTAAGAAAGAAACTCTGGCAAGAATGGTGAGCGCACAACGCATGGCACCAGACGGGGACTTTTTAACTGACGACTTACGGAAATCAATTGAGGAGAAGACTTTGGCATCCACGAAATTGACAACCTGCTAATTCTGTCACCACCTTGAAACTTACATCTTCTTGCTTTCAAAGACTACTGGCTGTGTGATGGGACATTTGATTCTGCGCTAGTAGGCTTTCAGTTATATACAGTGCATGTTATGCTGGATAAGAGCCATACAATTCCCTTGGTATACTGCATCGCAAGGAACAAAAACCAAGCAACTTATGACTTGATTTTTAGCACCCTCAAGCAAGTGAGACCAGATCTCAATCCTGTTTCAGTCACCATTGACTATGAAAGAGCGGCTCTTAATAGCATCGCAACATGTTTCCCAAACACAAACATTTTTGGAAGTTTTTTCCATTTCGGGCAGTGCTTGTGGAGACAAATACAGGGCTTAGGACTACAGACTTGGTATAATGACCCAAGAAATGCACTCATCGTCAAGTCTGTTCAAGCTTTAACATTTGTGGCTCTCGGTGACGTTGTTGAAAGCTTCAATGAATTTGTCTCAGCACTAGATGATGAAACTGATGAACTTCTATCTGAGTTTCTTGACTACTGTGAAGCAACTTGGATTGGTGTTGTACAGCGTGGAAGACGAAGAAGACCAGCATTCGAACTCAGGCTGTGGAACATATTGGAGAGAAACACACAAGGCCTTTCACGGACAACAAACTCTCTTGAAGGATGGCACAGAGGGTTTGAGCAGAGAATGGCAATCACCCACCCCACCGTTTGCCGTCTCGTTTCAAAACTAAGAAAAGAGCAGTCGGACTGGGAGTTGACAATTGAGCAGGCAGCAGCAGGAATGGTATTAAGGAAACCGATGAAGAAGTACCTGATATTAAACACAAGACTGAAGTCTGTCTTTGAGAAATATGAGGAGTATCCCAGAATCGACTTCTTGAGAGAAATTGCCCACAATTTTTAAATATTTATGAACATTTTTTTTATACAGCAATTTTTATATAGCAATCACATTACAATTAATATCTTTTATCCATCAGTAAATGTGCAAAAAAAATTGTATATTATGCAGATGTTTCACATTGTAATTATATTATCTTTTTATCCTGTGTTTTATAAAGTAAATACATTATAAAGAAGAAAAAAAAAGGAAAAGGCCGTATTTCCATTCGGACAAATGTCCGTTCGGCCATTTGTCCGTTCCCTCTATTGTCCGGTCGGCCAAATGTCCGTCGGCTCGATGTCCGTTCGGTCAAATTTTCGTCGGTGAAACGTCTGTCGGTCATCTGTCCGGGAACCGTCCAGTGCAAACTTCGTAAACTAATCATCGTTTGGTGGAAGAATACAGCATGTGGAATGCAAAAATTTCCATATCATCACAAAATGCGTCAATTCCGTTGAAACAATATACGGCCCAACTACTTGGGGCGTGACATTCCTCCGCTCATCCGACGGTAGCTCCCTAATTAAAGACTAAGAAGGCCTCCTTCAGCGCTGGAAAGAGCACTACCATTCGCTGCTTAACCGAAACATCGATGTGGATGTCGTGACGACCCAGCAGGTTCCTCAGCACCCAGAGTTGGCCCACCTCAGCTATCATCCATCCCTGTATGAGGTAGCTACTGCCATCAAGCAGATGAAAAATAATAAGCCACAGGGCCTGATGGAATCCCAGCCGAGGTGTATAAAGCAGGAGGACCTCTGCTTACCTGCCGCCTCCACTCTCTCCTGGAGAATGTAATGGGAAAAGGAGGAAATCCCCAATAAAAGGGGAGACCGGTCAGACTGTGGCAACTACCATAGCTGGCAAGATTATCGCATGCGTACTTCTAAACAGACTTCTTCTTAATGAAGAAAATTTCCTCCCAGAATTTCACTGTGGCTTTAGACCGTCTTTGCTGCCTGCCATATACAGAAAAAGTGCAGAGAACAATGTGGTGAGTTGTACATGGCCTTCACTGACCTTCCTTAAGCCTACGACTCGGTCAAAAGGGAAGCCCTCAGTCGTTTTGGCTGCCCACCAAAATTCATTACCATTGGGAGGCAACTCCACGATAACATGTGTGGCAGTGTCCTGCATAATGGCACCCAGTCTGAACAGGGGTGAAACAAGGATGTGTACTCTCATTTCCATTGTTTTTCTTTGGCTGCCTTCCTTATTTCAGCCTGTGCCAATTTAGGCCTCTGGGTGGATATCCAGTACCGGATGAAGGGACTTTTCAACATAAGATGAATCCAGACAGGAACAAAGGTGTCGGCCGCTTCCATCACTGAACTTCATTATGCCACACGACCTCACCCTCATCGCTCACACTGAATGCGGCTCACAGGAGATCCTGAACACCTATGCAGATGCATATGCACACTGAGGGAGTTACTACACTACGTGTCTGCTGTTCAACACCTCAGCTCACATGATCTACGTGTGTAAACATTAATCTATATGTTTCCTGTATGTTCCTTCACCTTTCTCTAATGAAGGATTTTGTTAAACCACCAATGTATGTAATAAGTCATTTATGTCCAATGTATATTTTCATCCTTCGGGTTGCAAACTTTTTCAATAAACCGTTTATTATTATTATTTTATTATTATTATTATTATTATTATTATTATTATTATTATTATTATTATTATTATTATTATTATTACTACTTCTGCCTTACAGTCTGCCCCTGGTTCAACCACACCGCCACCATCCAGCCAGCTTAACGGCACTACTCTCTAATGTTACCCACTTTCAGTACCTGTCCACCATCAACGAAGAGATTCAATATTGGACCAGATGTACCCGTGTCTTCAGTTATAAGGAACTGAAATTATCTACAAAGTTGCATGTGTATCGAGCAGTGGTCCTCCCCACCTTGCTGTATGGGAAGACAACTACATTGGAATGGCCATGTTACCCTCATGGACGACAGTAGACTGCCAAAGCAGCTACTGTAAGTCACCTAATAAATGGTAAACGTAACGCTGGCAGACAACGGAAAAGATATAAGGATAGTCTTAAAAACTATTTCTTAGTTACCTTACCTCTTATCTGTGCTAACATGGCTCGAAGGTTAGGACAAGGGTTTTTTATTATAATTACTGGTACCAAGACATGGGAAGAAACAAAAGTAAACTGCAGGAATAATGATACCCCAACATACAATAAAGATGGTTTATTAAAATGAACTTAAGTTTATGACCACTTTCAATAACATCAAACTACAAGTATCATCTCCATGACTCCACTCATTTTTGTATTTCTCAATGTACCCCTTTCAACAATCACCATTACTTGGTTTACTTTAAAAAAGAGAGCCACAACAAACCTTACTGGTAACACACTTGAGCACCACCAATTCAGGTTACCTGAAAATTTATATTACTTACTAACAGGACTGCATACCGAGGCAGACAAGCGCCAGGGCGGGAATGACGCTGATGCCGCCTCTCCCAAACTAGATATAACCCTCCACTCGTTCAACATCTGGCAGTCCACACAGCTCAGAGCCACCTGCCACCCTGCCACCTCAGAGCTCACCAACAAAGGTGACACCCTTTATAACTCATATCATTGTATCATAGCTGGATGATCGTCATACTCGATTCCGAGTGACAACAAAGTAGTGGGAGTATATACTGTATATGGTGCGTATACGTGCGCTGACTACACTATTTACCTCATTAAATTACACATAAAATGTTATCACACCTCAAATACATACCGCGTCTTAGCATACAAGCTCCATATGTTTGACATGATAATTCCTAATCATGACTGCACCGCTGCTCAAGCTTATCGACCAAGCCCATATACTATTAATATGATAAATATATATCAGTATTTATAATATTGTGATCTGGTAAGGCACTCACCCCACCACCTCGCCCGACGGTGTTTAGATAACTTCCAGTGATGTGACGCCGATAAACTCTAGTAAAGGATGAATGACATAATTTATAGATAATTAACAATCACACTTTAAGGTATAGCCCCTCTTGCATAGTATTCTGTAAGCACGCTTGATCGCTCTGCTAAGTGACTAATTCTTCTAATAGCGAGACATGCTACAAAGTGTACACACAGGCATGTGTCTGTTGGTAAACACTCTTATCAATCATCTCATTACCACCTCAGACCACCTCAGAGTTAGGTACCCATGTGCCAAGTTAGTATTATGTGGGGATTAAAATGAAATTGGCACCACTGATATCCAGAACCAGCTGTCACTATCACAAGTTGTGAACTTCCCCACACACGGTCAAAATACCCTTGACCTTATCTTAACTGACTTAGCGGACCAGTACCAACCACCTCAACCAATGCCTTCTATCGGGTATAGCACACACTTATCGGTGCTCTGGTCCCCAGCTGCCACTCCCACGCAAGTACAGAGACCCTACATCAAGACCTACAGGCCGATTACTGACTCTGCAGTGCGCCTCTTCGGGCAGTGGATAGTTCACCATCCCTGGACTGAAGTACTTAGCGTGAATGACATGGAAACCAAATGGAAAAATTATACGAACACCACCACGGAAGCTCACCACCACTTCTTCCCCGAGAAGTCCTTCAGATCTCACCCAGCTGACTTGCCCTGGATCACACCTCGGATCAAAAGACTTATGCAACAGAGAGACAGAGCCTTTTTTCTCAATGACCACATCCACTCCAGGTCCCTTCGCAACCGAGTCATCCACGAAATACGCACTGCAAAGAAGTCTCACTACCCAACCAAATTGCAACACCTGAAGCAGACCAACATCAGTCAATGGTATGGTAAGCTTAAAGAACTCTGTGGACTAAACAATAAGACACACCCCCTCCCCTTACTTAGCCATCTCACTAATGTTGACGCAGCTGAGCAATCAAATAACCATTTCGCTACTATATGCCAGACGCTCCCCCGGCTTGACACAACCACTCTCCCTGCTTACCTACCAGCCCCCCTTCCCACTGACTTAGTAGAAGAATTTGAAGTAGCAAAACGTCTGGACAAACTAAAGTTAAAAGGCTCTACCACCCCCCATTGACTTACCAATGAAACTTTTCAAGGAGTTCTCCCCGGAGCTTGCTAAACCCCTATGCTCCATCATCAATGCTTCTCTTAGTCAAGCCAGTGCCCAAGTCAACCAGCCAACAATCCTTAAATCAGCTACGACCTATTGCAATCACCTCAATACCCAGCCTAATCTGTGAAAGTTTTGTGTTCGACTGGGCTTATGCTGATATTGCAGGAGTCGTAGACCCTCAGCAATTTGGCAATATGAAAACTCCCTCCACCACTCAGTGTCTTGTCAGCTTTTTCGATTATATATACGCCATCTCGAGAAACGAAAAACGTCTGTAGCTGTCGCCTTCATTGATTTTCTAAAGCATTCGACCTAGTCGGGCTTCGGAGAAGTCTTATACCATGGCTTACAGACTTCCTCAGTGACCGACGCCAAGCTGTACGCTTTCGAGGGGCTGTCTCCACCTTTCAGTCACTCACCTGTGGCGTCCCCCAAGGCACCAAGATGGGACCACTCTGCTTCCTTATGCTTATCAATGATGCCCTGAGAGAAACCCCTGCTCGCTGGAAATATGTCGACGACTCCACCATTGGGATCAGCATCAACAATTCTGCTCCTGACTATACCGCCCTCCAGGATTTATTGAACAGTCTCCAAAACTGGGTCACCAACAACCACGTCACCATCAACCATACCAAGACCATGGTTATGCACATCAACCTCTCCTAAGACATTGTCCCACCCCCTTTCTATTACTTTAGGTCCCAACATACTCCAGGTTGTAGATTCCACTAAGCTCCTCGGCGTCACCAAACTAAATTGGAAACCACACGTCAGAGAAGTTGTCAAATCCTCCTGTTCCGTCTCCACCTCCTGCGCCGACTCAAGTCCCTCGGAGTTCCTGCACCCGAGCTCCTCAGTGTTTACTCAACATTCATACTTCCTAAGCTCACCTATGCCTCCCCTACCTGGTCTTCCTCCCTAAATGCCACACAACGTAAACACCTAGAAAAAGTGCAAAAGAGGACATGCAAGATTATTCTCTCCCCTTCCTACTCCACATATCATGAAGCGCTTAACACACTGACCCTTTCGACTCTCACTGACCATCACCACGACCTCATCTGCAAATTTGGCAAGAAGCTTCTGCACCATCCTCGACACCCGCCCCTACTACCACCTGAGATCCCTATCCCGATAATTGCTGTTCGACACCACAACCGCATCCAGCCCATACGTGCACGAACTGATCGCTATAAGAACAGCCCAGTCCCAACCATTGTAAAAATTATCAATAATTTGCAATAAACCAGTGTATTCACTCCCAGTAAATCCTACTTCTTGCACTGTCACTATGTTGAAATGCCCTGTAGTTTGAGCTTTTCCCCATCTAGTTATTATATATCTTATTTGTATCACTTGTGTTACTTGTATATTATTTGTAAATCGAAACCCATTCCCCAAATATGTAACTGTATATTTTCAGCCTTCTGGCTGCTATGCTCTTTCAATAAACCGATAATTATTATTATTATTATTATTATTATTATTATTATTATTAATATTATTATTATTATTATTATTATTATTACACAAAGAGACTAATTTTAGTGGTCCAGATTCGAACCTAGAAACTTCACTGTAACTGATGGGGAACTTTATCCGACTTAACCATCATGGGTTCCAGCTGACAACGCCTACGAGACTTTTTTCTCTGACTATACTGTACAGTCAGCCAATAAGTTACCCTGGGTGAGTGTGATGGGTTTCATACTGAACACTACCTCTCCTGTCCCTTGTCCTTGTTCTTCGAAATATTTCAGTCATATTTCGAAATATATAATAATTTCAACTTCAAAAGTTAGCAGAAATATATACAGTATACTATTACTTGCTTACATTTAATTTGTATACTTCGATTTATCTAAACTGAACCATTTTAAGATAACACAAAATAAGGCAACAATGTCACTGACAGTTCCACATACTTCCATAACAAGACAGTAGAGCTGACGATGTGAAGGCAGAGGAGTAATTTATGGTCTAACTGCTGAGTAAATGTGAACTTGTATTATGATTTTATTTAATATAGTCCCAAGTTTATTTCATCTTAAGATTAACCACACTAACTCTGCCTTCGTAGGCTTGATTTAATTAGGTTAGGTTAGGTTAGGTTAGGTTACGTTACGTTTCGTTACGGTAGTGTGATTAAGCTTGAAATAAGCTGGGGCTAACCTGGTGTTTTGAATATTTACCAATACACTTATCTCTCTCTCTCTCTCTCTCTCTCTCTCTCTCTCTCTCTCTCTCTACTTTATTGTGACACACGTTTAGAGAACTTACGGAGAGTGGAGGTCCTTGATGCTGGTAGACGCACAGATAATACACTACAGGAAAGGTTGGTGTCTGAACAGCAACTGGCCATATCCTGTACATTGCTCCTGAGTGTAATAAAGTGAGAGGCGTCAATCCAAGTACACACAACTGTACATTACAGTATTCTTTGTGTCCAAGATGATACCATAAAAAAAAGGTATTTTATCGTTAGCTGTTTTAATTAATATCTCCTGGATTTAAAAGCTCAAAAAAGGTGTTTAATAATAGTTAAAGAAAAATCTCCATTAAGCAACAGTCACTCGTTAGTTTTTAAAAAGAGAAACTAAAATACAACATGGACGCCCTTTAAACCTGAGACCCCACAATATTAATTTAAGTTAGTTTTATTGTGATTCTAGAACTATTGCATTTATTTAGAGGATGTCGTTACCTCAGTGTGTCGCGTGCTCTCTCTCTCTCTCTCTCTCCAGTGCGTAAATGCTCGTGAAAATGAAAGTTAATCTCATAAAAACTGTATCTGGTTATGTGGATACAAATGGTCCGTCCCACACTTATCACGACGCCTAGAGACGGAATGAGGGTATCACTTGGACTTAATGGGTTCATGTGGGTATGATTTAAGGTTACCGGGGTTCATTTGGGTATCATTTGGTATGACTAGGGTTCATGTGGGTATGATTTAAGGTTACCGGGGTTCATTTGGGTATCATTTGGTATGACTAGGATTCATGTGGGTATGATTTAAGGTTACCGGGGTTCATTTGGGTATCATTTGGTATGACTAGGGTTCATGTGGGTATGATTTTAGGTTACCGGGGTTCATTTGAGTATCATTTGGTATTACAAGTTTTCATTTGGGTTTCATTGGGGTTTCTTGGGTTCATATGTTCCCTGGGATTCTTCCAGTCATCACAATTGTTTTAGGGTCACTTACAGGGTTCATAGGTTTACTAAAATTCACAAGGGTTCATTGGGGTTAACAGGGTTTCATAAGGGTTCTCTGGAAATCACAGGGGTTCATAGGGATTCACTAAAGTTCACTGGGGGTACCTATATAGTGCACTGTGGCGGGGGAAGGGTCACTAACAGCTTACCCATCTGTGCCGTCTCCAGGTAAAGGTTTATTATCACCTGTCCCATTAAAACACTAAAACAAGATAATTATGAGTGACATCAAGTCTATTTTTGTAGATATTGTGTTGCTCATTAGCCCCCCCCCCACCTTAAACAAAGGACTTTACTGGAGGTAAACATATGATCGCTTGGTTGTCTATTCTTGATCGAATCGACTTATTGTTTCCAATTATTTGTGTACATACAATGCCTGTATACATTGTTTGTATATCTACAATTTTTTACTGCATTGTATACCTGATCTGTCTGGGTAATGTACGGTATAATGTTTGTATAATTGCACTGTTTAGGTACAATGTTTGGATACAGAGCTCGTCTCCTGTTCCAGGGGTCGATGGTTCGATTCCCAGGCGCTCCCAGTTCACCCAATGAAAATGAGTACCGAAGTATACAGTGTGCTGTATCCACGCTGTACCTGCACTCTCTAATTATATGTTTGTACACCACCGCTGTGTATATACAGTACGTTGTATACAAACAGTGTGTTTGTAGACGTGGACCTTGTACTCTGCAGTTGTGTACAGGAGTAAAGTTCCACCCCTTAGTGGCCATTCCTTACATGTGACATCATCACAGTGGTGGATGAGACATAAGTGTCCATCAACAATTATGACAGATTTATTTATAACAGAACTACCGAGTGTAAACTCACGTATGGAAATGAATAATGAGTGAGAAATGAGGTCCTAATGTAATGAATGCTAAGTATTGTAACAAGCTTTTAGGTGAGTGTGTTTTAACCTGTAGCTGCTGACTCATCATACACCAACCTGGTGGGTGGCGACATTTCTGTGACCACAGCGTAGAAGGTGGATTATGTTGTCCATAAGAGATGGTCAAGTTTAAGAAACCCGTATCTGCTTTACTGGAGAGTCTAAGAAGAGATCCATTGTTATGTATTACGAAGCTACTAGACACACAACAAAGTCATCATGGTCATATTTTGGATAATCTTACTAATACTTGAGAATTATTGAAAAATAGAAAACTAAGACTAAAGAGAGAGAGAGAGAGAGAGGCTAATAAACCCGACAACAAACAACCCAAATACCCCTGCCGAATGAGATATTCTCGACACCTTCATGACAAAAACTTCCAGAAAGACCCTCAACCAGATCAAAAGGGCTGGTTTGATGAAAATGACCCGGCAATCAATGTACTCATCGATGATAAACGTGCTACTTTAACTAACTGGCAGAACAACCCTCAGTCTCGAAACAAAGCTGATACATTCTGCAAAAAGAAAGTGGCGCCCCTAATTAAAGATGAAGAAGGCATCCTTCAGCACTAGAAAGATCATTACCATTCACTACTCAACCAAAACACCAATGTGGCTGTCCTGACTACCCAACAGGTCTTTCAACAACCAGAGCTGACCCGCCTCAGCTATCCTCCATCCCGTCTCCACTCTCTCCTGGAAAATATATGGGAAGAGGAAGAAATCCCCCAAGCTCTTAAATACGCCTCCAACGTCAATATTTATAAAAAAAACAAGGGAGACCTGTCAAACTGTGGCAACTACTGAGTGATCTCGCTGCTGTCCGTAGCTGGCAAGATTATCGCCCGAGTCCTCCTAAGCAGACTTCTTCCTGAGGCAGAAGACTTCCTTCCAGAATCTCAATGTGGTTTTAGACCATGGCGTGGCACCACTGACATGATCTTTGCTGCCCGCCAGATACAGGAAAAGTGCAGAAAACAGCGTCGTGACCTGTACATTGCTTCGTCGACCTAACCAAGGCCTTCGACTCGGTCAACAGGGAAGCCCTCTAGTGGATCCTCAGCTGTTTTGGCTGCCCACCAAAATTCATCGCCATTGTGAGGCAACTCCACGCTGACATGAACGGCAGTGTCCTTCAGAACGGCACCCAGAGTTCTTCCCCATCCAAACAGTGGTTAAACAAGAGTGTGTACTGGCACCAACTCTCTTTTCCATCTTCTTGGCTGCCTTCTTTACTCGTGCCAGTGTCAATTTAGCCAGCGAGGTGAACATCGAATACCGGGTAAGGAGGGGTCTTTTCAACATAAGACGAGTCCAGGCAAGAACAAAGGTGTCGGCAGCTTCCATTATCGAACTTCAATATGCAGACGACCTCACCCTTGTTGCCCACACTGAATACGACCTACAGGAGATCCTGAACACCTATGAAGATGCGTATGCAAACTTCAGCCTTGAGGTGAATGTACGTAAGATTCAGATTCTCTTTCAACCTGCCCCTGGTTCAGACACACCTCCACCATCCATCCAGCTTAACGGTACTACACTCTCTAATGTTGCCCACTTTCGGTATCTCGGCTCCCACCTGTCCACCACCGCAGACACCAAAGAAGAAATTCAGCATCGGATCAGATGTGCATCTCATACCTTGGCCGGACTCAGAAATCGTGTCTTCAGCTGTAGGGAGCTGAAATTATCCACAAAGTTGCACGTATATCGAGCAGTGATTCTACCCACCCTACTATATGACAGTGAGACATGGGTCACATACAGGAGGCACCTCAAAGCACGTGAAAGCCTTCACCAACGTAGTCTACGTTCCATCCTTGAGTTTGCTGGGAAGACAAGAGAACAGATGCCAGCATTCTTGCTGACACCAACTGTAGGAGCATCGAGGCTACCATTATCTATGAACAACTACGTTGGAATGGCCATGTTACCCGCATGGACGCCAAAGCAGCTACTTTACAGTCACCTAATGAATAGTAAACGTAACGCTGGCTGGCAATTGAAAAGGTATAAGGATAGTCTTAAGGCAAACCTGAAAGGTGCCAAATCGACCCCCTCACCTGGGAGTCGATTACTCCACATCGTAACGCTTGGAGGAGCACCACACGGAAAGGTGTCAATACTTTCGAGTTTGCCCGACTGCAAACCGAGGCAGATAAGCGCCAACGTAGGAAAGACGCTGCCGCCGTCCCTTCCGCAGTAGATGGAGCCCTCCACATGTGCAACGAATGTGGACGACGCTGCCGGTCCCGTATCGAGCTCCTTAGTCACCTCAAAACTCACTTTCCTAGGTGACATCCTAATAACCCATATCATTTTACCATAGCTGGATGATCGTCATACTCGATTCCGAGTGACAGCAAAATAGTAATAATAATAATAATAATAATAATAATAATAATAATAATAATAATAATAATAATAATAATAATAACAATAATAATAATAATAATAATAATAAACGGTTTATTAATAGAGTTGCAGCCGGTGGCTGAAAATATACAAACTTACATTTGATTTAGACATAATGATATGCGTTGAATACATTTACAGGGCTGTACAGTACATAAATCAGGAGTTGTTTATTATTTTAACAATAGATGTGTGTATTTCAGTGTCATATGACATGTGCTGTATATACGGTGATAAAAATAGTAAATTTAGTCTGCGATATGAATTCCAAATTTAAGGATTTTTAAGATCCATATTTTCACGCATTATTTAAGTAAAACCTCAATACCATCTATTGGTTAGCCCTGGGAAAACACCACCTTTGTACGTTACCGGATAACGAAAGTTGCTGTTAACGTTGCAATGCAATAGTGTTCAGAGGAGAATGATCCTGTATAGAGGGAATTGAACCAAGAGGAAAGAGGTGAATGCTGTCCACAATGTCCTGTTTTATATATTGTCCGCAGTGTCCACTAAGCGACAACAGGTCTTTGTGGACACCCTGTATAACACATAAGGTGCTACAGAGTTTCTTGAACGCCCTGTTTATGTTGCTGTCTGTCATCAAGGGGAAATATTAACGAATTCTGGTGTACGTGTCTTCAGGAGTAAACACTGTGAACATAAAACAAACAAACAGACTTCCACGTCTGCCCTTCATCCCTACCTACCACACCTGCCTCTCCCCAAGCTATTTCTCTCAAAAGTTGAGTAAGGTGCACGATACTCCACCACAGACGCAGATTATCGTGAAAATGTCATATGCTCCACACAACAGCAGTCATAACAGGATACGGCTATTTTTACTCTCCTAGATAACGTCTCTAGCATCACAATAGCCACAAGTACTCTACGCACACACACACACACACACATATACACTGTATCACCGGCACCCCTTGGTGTAACATCTCAAATACACTTCAGCAACTGCAGTAGGTAAAATTGCCAGCACTCATAACTGGCACTGTACATCAGATGGCGTGTTATGCTAGATGTGGCATCTGTGTTTTTCTTTACATTAGCCAATCACCATTAACCCTGGTTCTGTGGAGTTTAGAGTTACCATAGTCCTGATGAAACTGGTGTAATGGCAGCTAATATATATCAGGGCTGAGGGATACAAGGTAATACAGAGCTTACGTGGTTGTGTTAACTGGCGCTACGGGTGGGGGAGGTGGAGTTCTGGGTAGTTCAAGGGCTGTTCCTTGCAAATAGCACTTACTGTTTTATTTCTCATGGTACAAAAGTGCATGGATAATCATGCCAATTGATGAACTTATATGATTATATACGAACTGATATGGATGTGTTTGGTAATACGGTGCAATTTTGACGACTCTGCTACATAACACTTGGGTGATAAGCATATACTTTGGTCTAGTACGCCTTACTACACCACCTTGTAGACCAAATATTGAGGAGCGAATACGTAAGCAAGCATAGACACAATACACACACATTATGATATAATTTTTCATTAAAGCTGTTTACCAGACGTTGTGCGAAGTCTAATTTAACTGATCTTGTGTATAATATTAGGGAACTCAATAAATGTGTAATTACAGTTACCGCTGAACATCTCATTTTTTACGTAATATTTTTATATTATTTAGACCTAGCTTGGAGAAGGCCGTGCCCTAAGTACTCGTGTTAGTGACCAAAGGAAATGGCCGCTGTGGATCGTTGTGTTGTGGGGGGAAGAGGGACGGTGTGTGAGGAAAGACGACCCCCTGGCCTCTCTGTTAAGTCAGCTGGAGCAGTTGAGGAGAGAGATAGACGTCTTAAAGGGGGATAACGAAGCCCTCAGGACTGAACTCCTTCATGTAAGTGTTCTGCCTAGCAGGACACCTACGAAGGAGGATCAGGAGGAGCAGGCGTGGAGAGTGGTTGTCTCCAAGGGGACTAGGGTCAGACTATTATTAATATTATTATTATTGTAATTAAAAAAATACCTGTACTAAAACAATGATATACTAAAAATAATAATGATAACCATAAATAATTACAAAAACGAGAAAAATAAATCAAGAGTGAGAAACGATATACATTATGTATGTTGTGTTGTGTTGTCAAAGTAAGAGAAACAAATGAGACCCTGCAATTGTGTGTAAATGAGGCAGAAAGTCAGATCAGCAGCCTGGGACTTGGTCACAGTTTTCGTGATGCCATATGGCAGCAGGGTCTACCATTAGACATTATGCTTCCAATATCTTCCCAGGCAGTAGTACCTCCCTGTTTGATAGCTGCCTGCTACCTACCACCTTGTTTGAAGCTATCCAGCGTATTAGAGTTAATGATGATATTTGGTAACTTGCTCCACTCATACACTACTTTATTTCCAAATCAATGTTTACCTATTTCGCGCCTAAATCTAAATTTGTCTAATTTAAAACCATTGTTACGAGTTCGCTCCTGGTTGGATAGTTTGAGTACCTTTGTTCAGCCCTGACTTCCATTTATACTGTACACCTCGATCATATCGCCCCTCACTCCACGTCTCTCGTGGGAGTGCAAATTAAGAAGCTTTAATCTGTCTCTTTACTCAAGGTTCTTAATGCCCGGGTTTAGTGATGTCATTCTCCTCTTTATTATAGTGCCCAGAATTGAACTCGGTAGAAGAAGAAAAAGTAGAAGAGAAAAATAATAAAAGAATCTTAAAATGATTCAAAGGCACACAACACGTCAACGCTAAATCACTGGACAAAGAATGTCAAGTGGGCAAGCAGCGTCTCCTTGAAGCTTACTAGAAATAGCATGACAGGTAAAAATAAACCCATTATACTATTTCAATCAACCTGCTATTTAAAACTTCTGGATAACAAACCCGACTAAACAAGACAAATATAATTACGTGGGCAGTATCACATGTTGGTTTACACACCGTGAGTATAGAGGAAAGACTAAAGTATTAATAATTGTATACTTCCGGCCCATGTGCGTGTTATATATTAATGTGGCGTTAAGTCCTCAGTGACACTTCCAGTTATAGCCACACTTGTCAAAGTCAATGCAAGATAGACGGTGACCTTCATCTCTCACGCTGCGGCCACCTAACCAATAACACACCACCATAATGACCACCACCTGTGACTATCACTGCACCAGATGGCCACCACACAACCACACCACCATCACATTACCACACTACCCCTTTGACCACACTATCACACTACCATTTGACCACCACACTGCCACATTACCATACCACCACACCACTACTTGACCACAAAAACACTACCCCTTGACCACATTACCACACCACCCCTTGACCACACTACCACAACAGCCCTTGACAATATTTCCACACTACCCCTTCACCACACTGCCACAACAGCCTTTCACCACACTACCACACTCATTCCTTGACCACACTACCACAACACCATCACCACATTACCAATAAGTGTTGTTAAAGAGATCCCCTAATGATGGACACAGTGTTTCAGGCGACCCTCAGCACACTAACAAGGGGAAGATAGCCAGGCAGGATGACCCAAGCTTGTAAACAGTGACGGAATTCTCACTCTATATCTCTGTACTGTTGTTGTAACACCCCTCAGTGATATGATAATAGCTTCACCTTTTACTCTTTAGGGCTGACAGTTTTAAACCTTTTAGGAAACCAGTTTATCTCTTTGAAGACGATGGTTTAACTATTTAAGGATGGTGGTTCAACCTTTGAAGACGATGGTTTAACTTTAAGAATGACCCTTTAACATTTGGAGGACGATGGTTTAACTCTTTAAGGACGATGGTTTAACTCTTTAAAGATGCTGGTTTAACCTTAGGAGGACGATGGTTTAACAATTTAAGGTTGATGGTTTAACCTTAGCAGGACGATGGCTTAACTATTTAAGGATGACAGTTACGAGCGAGAGAGAGAGCTGGTCGGCTCATCATAGAAGTTTGTTCATATTGTAGTGACTCTCTCCTCTAA
>NW_024725924.1:0-23893 GCF_018991925.1 Homarus americanus
CATGGTGGTCCCCATTACAGGTTCACGGCGCCATAAGCTCGTTGAACAGGCTTTGTGTGAAATATAACAGAGTCTAGGACTGCTTTTAGTGTCCTGGTGGTCCACAGGTAGCATTCCCTGGTCACAATTATCAGATTTTGGATTTTAATCCTGGTGGGGTGAGGTGTTGATTATATGTAGACGTCTGCGTGCTTTATTGGGCTAATGAAATATATATGGATCCTCGTGTTTCGAAGCCGGATTTGGTTAAACGTTGCTCTGATCACCTAAGCGGCAGGGGTGGCCCCCATTATAGGTTCACGGCGCCATAAGCTCATTCAACAGGCTTTCTGTGAAATATAACAGAGTCTAGGACTGCTTTTATTGTCCTGGTGGCCCAGAGGTAGCATTCTCCGGTCACAATTATAAGATCGTGGGTTCGAATCCTGGTGGGGTGATGTATTGATTATATGTAGAAGTCCGCATGCTTTATTGGGCTAAAGAAATATATATGGATCCTCGTGTTTCGTAGCCGGATTAGGTAAAACGTTCCTCAGGTCACCCAGCGGCACGTGTGGTACCTATTAAAGGTTCACGGCGCCATAAGCTCGTTGAACAGGCTTTGTGTGAAATATAACAGAGTCTAGGACTGCTTTTAGTGTCCTGGTGGCCCAGAGGTAGCGTTCCCCGGTCACAATTATAAGATCGTGGGTTCGAATCCTGGGGGTGCGGTGTTGAATATATGTAGAAGTGTGCGTGCTTTATTGGGCTAATGAAATAGATATGGATCCTCGTGTTTCGAAGCCGGATTTGGTAAGACGTTACTCTGAAAACCTAAGCGGCACTGGTGGTCTCCATTACAGGTTCACGGCGCCATAAGCTCGTTGAACAGGCTTTGTGTGAAATATAACAGAGTCTAAGACTGCTTTTAGTGTCCTTGTGGTCCACAGGTAGCATTCCCTGGTGACAATTATCAGATCTTGGGTTCGAATCCTGGTGGGGTGAGGTGTTGATTATATGTAGACGTCCGCGTGCTTTATTGGGCTAATGAAATATATATGGATCCTACGTGTTTCGATCAGCATTTGGTAAAACGTTGCTCTAATCACCTGAGCGGCACGGGTGGTCCCCATTAGAGGTTCACAGTGCCATAAGCTCGTTGAACAGGCTTTGTGTGAAATATAACAGAGTCTAGGATTGCTTTTAGTGTCCTGGTGGCCCAGAAGTACCATTCCCCGGTCACAATTATAAGATCGTGGGTTCGAATGCTGGTGGGGTGAGGTGTTGATTATATGTAGAAATATGCGTGCTTTATTAGGCTAATGAAATATATATCGATCCTCGTGTTTCGAAGCGGGATTTGGTAAAACGTTGCTCTGATCATCTAAGCGGCACGTTGGTCCCCATTAGAGGTTCACGGCACGATAAGCTCATTGAAAATAAGGCTTTGTGTGAAATATAACAGAGTCTAGGACTGCTTTTAGTGTCCTGGTGGCCCAGAGGTAGCGTTCCCCGGTCACAATTATAAGTTTGTGGGCTCTAATCCTGGTGGGGTGAGGTGTTCATTATATGTAGAAATCTGCGTGCCTTATTAGGCTAATGAAATATATATCGATCCTCGTGTTTCAAAGCCTGATTTGGTAAAACGTTGCTCTGATCACTTAAGCGGCACGGGTGGTCCTAATTAGAGGTTCACAGCGTCATAAGCTCGTTGAACAGGCTTTGTGTGAAATATAACAGTGTTTTGGACTGCTTATAGTGTCCTGGTGGCCCAGACTAGTAGTGTTCTCCAGTCACAATTATAAGATCGTGGGTTCAAATCCTGGTGGGGTGTGGTGTTGATTATATGTAGAAGCCCGTGTGCTTTATTAGGCAAATGAAATATATATGGATCCTCGTGTTTCGAAGCCGGATTTGGTAAAACGTTGCTCTGACCACCTAAGTAGCACGGGTGGCCCCCATTAGAGGTTCACGGAGCCATAAGCTCGTTCAACAGGCTTTGTGAAAAAATATAACAGCGTCTAGGACTGCTTTTAGTGTCCTGGTGGCCCAGAGGTAGCGTTCCCCGGTCACAATTATAAGATCGTGGGCTCTAATCCTGGTGGGGTGAGGTGTTGATTATATGAAGTAGTGTGAGTGCTTTATTGGGCTAATGAAATATATATGGATTCTCGTCTTTCGAAGCCGGATTTGTTAAAACGTTGCTCTGATCACCTAAGCGGCAGGGGTGGCCCCCATTAGAGGTTCACGGCGCCATAAGCTCGTTCAACAGGCTTTGTGTGAAATTTAACAGTTTCTAGGACTGCTTTTAGTGTCCTGGTAGCCCAGAGGTAGCGTTCCCCGGTCACAATTATAAGATCGTGGATTCGAATCCTGGTGGGGTGAGATGTTGATTATATGTACAAATCTACGTGCTTTATTAGGCTAATGAAATAGATATGGATCCTTGTGTTTCGAAGCCGGATTTGGTAAAACGTTGCTCTGATCACTTAAGCGGCACGGGTGGTCCTAATTAGAGGTTCACAGCGTCATAAGCTCGTTCAACAGGCTTTGTGTGAAATATAACAGAGTCTATTACTGCTTTTAGTGTCCTGGTGGCCCAGAGGTAGCGTTCCCCGGTCACAATTATAAGATCGTGGATTCGAATCCTGGTGGGGTGAGGTGTTGATTATATGAAGTAGTGTGCGTGCTTTATTGGGCAAATGAAATATATATTGTTTCTCGTCTTTCGAAGCCGGATTTGGTAAAACGTTGCTCTGATCACCTAAGCGGCAGGGGTGGCCCCCATTAGAGGTTCACGGCGCCATAAGCTTGTTCAACAGGCTTTGTGTGAAATATAACAGTTTCTACGACTGCTTTTAGTGTCCTGGTGGCCCAGAGGTAGCGTTCCCCGGTCACAATTATAAGATCGTGGGTTCGAATCCTGGTGGGGTGAGGTGTTGAATATATGTAGAAGTGTGCCTGCTTTATTGGGCTAATGAAATAGATATGGATCCTCGTGTTTCGAAGCCGGATTTGGTAAAACGTTTTTCTGAAAACCTAAGCGGCACTGGTGGTCCCCATTACAGGTTCACGGCGCCATAAGCTCGTTGAACAGGCTTTGTGTGAAATATAACAGAGTCTAAGACTGCTTTTAGTGTCCTGGTGGTCCACAGGTAGCATTCCCTGGTGATAATTATCAGATCTTGGGTTCGAATCCTGGTGGGGTGAGGTGTTGATTATATGTAGACGTCCGCGTGCTTTATTGGGCTAATGAAATATATATGGATCCTCGTGTTTCCAATCAGCATTTGTTAAAACGTTGCTCTGATCACCTGAGCGGCACGGGTGGTCCCCATTACAGGTTCACAGTGCCATAAGCTCGTTGAACACGCTTTGTGTGAAATATAACAGAGTCTAGGACTGCTTTTAGTGTCCTGGTGGCCCAGAGGTACCATTCCCCGGTCACAATTATTAGATCGTAGGTTCGAATCCTGGTGGGGTGAGGTGTTGATTATATGTAGAAATCCGCGTGCTTTATTAGGCTAATGAAATAGATATGAATCCTCGTGTTTCGAAGCCGGATTTGGTAAAACGTTGCTCTGATCACCTAAGCGGCACGGGTGGTCCCCATTAGAGGTTCACGGCGCCATAAGCCCCTGACATTTTACAGTGAAATATAACAGAGTCTAGGATCATTAAAATCCCAGGCCCAGAGGTAGCGTTCCCTCGGCACAATTATAAGACGTGGGTCTCGAATCCCGGTGAGGAGCTGATTACAGGCAGGAGCGGCTTATTGCCGGCTAACAGAAATAACCTCGTGTTTCGGGCCGATTTGAAAAACGTTGCTCTGATCACCTGGCACGGTGGTCCCCATTAGAGGTTCACCACGCCCATGCTCGTTCGGTTTCGTGCGAAATATACAGAATCTATGGAGCTTTTATTGTTTGCGGTCCACAGGCAGCATTCCCAGTCACAATTATAGCTTTTGGGTTTGAAACCCGGTGAGCGATAACATGCACGATGCCTTTATTGCAACGAAATATATAACGAATCCTCGTTTCCGAAGCCGGATTTGTAACGCGCTCTGATCACCCAAGCGCACGTCTGTCCCCATTAGAGGTTCACATGGCAACCATAAGCTCACTAGAACAGCCTTGTGAAATATAAAATTCAAGACTGATTTTATAGCATCCGCGGCCCAGAGGTAGCGCC
Source organism: Homarus americanus (assembly GCF_018991925.1). Classification (NCBI taxonomy): domain Eukaryota; kingdom Metazoa; phylum Arthropoda; class Malacostraca; order Decapoda; family Nephropidae; genus Homarus; species Homarus americanus. Next base: position 4,174 of record NW_024725924.1, read on the forward strand.
CTCAGTCACAATTATATCGCGGAAGCCTAAACCCCTGGTGGGGAGGTGATTACGTAGAAGTGTATGACAATAATAGGATCCTTGTTTCGCCGGATTTGCAAAACGTTACCTGAACAACCAACACCGGTCCATTACAGGTCTACCGCCATGCTCCGTTACAGGCTTTGTGAAATATAACAGAGTCCAGGATCATAGAAATCCTGGTACCAGAGGCGTTCCTGGTCACAATTATAAGATCGTGGGTTCGAACTGGTGGAAGCGCGATTATATGTAAAGTATGGCTGTTAATGAAACAGACATGAATCCTCGGTTTCGAAGCCGGATTTGCAAAACGTTGCTCTGATCACCGCCGCACGGTGGTCCACCGAGTTCACACCATAAGCTCGTTCAACAGGCTGTGTGAAATATAACAGAGCCCAGGACCGCTTTATTGTCCCGGTGGTCCACAGGCAGCACTTTGTCACAATTAACAGCCGGTTTGGAATCAGGTGAGGTGTTGAATGCGTAGAAACATGCATGCTTTATTGGGCCAATGAAAAAATATATATCGATCCCCGCGTTTTAAAGCCGGATTTGGTAAAACGTTTCTGATCACCTAAGCGCACGGGTTGTCCCCATTAGAGGTTCACGGCACCAAAGCCTCGCTGAACAGGCTTTAGGTAAAAAGCAGTCTAGCATTGCATTGTCCTGGTGGCCCAGAGGTAGCATTCTCCAGTCACAATTATAAGATCGTGGCTTGAATCCCGGTGGGTGAGGTGTTGATTATATGCAAGCTTATTGGGCTAATGAAACAGATATGGATCCTGTTTCAGCCGATTTGGCAAAACGTTATCGAACACCTAAGGGCGCACTGGTGGTCTTATTACAGTTCACACCATAAGCTCGCTGAACAGGCTTTGCAGAAAACAGAGTTCGAGACTGCTTTTATTGTCCGGGGCGCCACGTAGCAGCGCTTTATTGGACAGCGTCTGCAGCCAGCGATTTGGTTTAACGCTCCTCTGGTCACCAAGCGCATCGGTGGCACCTATTAAAGGTTCACAGCGTCATAAGCTCGTCAATAAGGTTTTGTGAAATATAACAGAGTCTATTACAGCTTAGTGTCCTGCGGCCCAGAGTAGCGCCCTGGTCACAAATTATAAGATCGGGTCTGAATTCTGGCGGGTAAAAGGATGATAAAGTAGTGGCGTATGACAAGGTTAATGAAATATATATGGATTCTCGTCTTTCGAAGCAGGATTTGGTAAATCGTTGCTCTGATCACCTAAGCGGCAGGGGTGGCCCCCATTAGAGGTTCACGGCGCCATAAGCTCGTTCAAGAGGCTTTGTGTGAAATATAGCAGTGTCTAGGACTGCTTTTAGTGTCCTGGTAGCCCAGAGGTAGCGTTCCCCGGTCACAATTATAAGATCGTGGATTCGAATCCTGGTGGGGTGAGGTGTTGATTACATGTAGAAATCTGCGTGCTTTATTAGGCTAATGAAATAGATATGGATCCTCGTGTTTCGAAGCCGGATTTGGTAAAACGTTACTCTGAACACCTAAGCGGCACTGGTGGTCCCCATTAGAGGTTCACGGCGCCATAAGTTCGTTGAACAGGCTTTGTGTGAAATATAACAGAGTCTAGGACTGCTTTGAGTGTCCTTAGTGGCCCAGAGGTAGCGTTCCCCGGTCACAATTATAAGATCGTGGGTTCGAATCCTGGTGGGGTGAGGTGTTGAATATATGTAGAAGTGTGCGTGCTTTATTGGGCTAATGAAATAGATATGGATCCTCGTGTTTCGAAGCCGGATTTGGTAAAACGTTACTCTGAAAACCTAAGCGGCACTGGTGATCCCCATTACAGGTTCACGGTGCCATAAGCTCGTTGAACAGGATTTGTGTGAAATATAACAGAGTCTAAGACTGCTTTTAGTGTCCTGGTGGCTCAGCGGTAGCGTTCCCCGGTCACAATTATAAGATCGTGGGTTCGAATCCTGGTGGGGTGCGGTGTTGATTATATGTAGAAGTTTGCGTGCTTTATTGGGCTAATGAAATATATATGGATCCTCGTGTTTCGAAGCCGGATTTGGTAAAACGTTGCTCTGATCACCTAAGTGGCACGGGTGGTCCCCATTAGAGGTTCACGGAGCCATAAGCTCGTTCAACAGGCTTTGTGTAAAATATAACAGCGTTTAGGACTGCTTTTATTGTCCTGGTACCCCAGAGGTAGCGTTCCCCGGTCACAATTATAAGATCGTGGGTTCGAATCCTGGTGGGGTGCGGTGTTGATTATATGTAGAAGTTTGCGTGCTTTATTGGGCTAATGAAATATATATGGATCCTCATGTTTCGAAGCCGGATTTGGTAAAACGTTGCTCTGCTCACCTAAGCGGCACGGGTTGTCCCCATTAGAGGTTCCCGGCACCATAAGCTCATTGAACAGGTTTTGTGTGAAATATAACAGAGTCTTGGACTGCTTATAGTGTCCAGGTGGCCCAGACTGGTAGCCTTCCCCGGTCACAATTATAAGATCGTGGGATCAAATCCTGGTGGGGTGAGGTGTTGATTATATGTAGAAATCTGCGTGCTTTATTAGGCTAATGAAATAGATATGGATCCTCGTGTTTCGAAGCCCGATTTGGTAAAACGTTACTCTGAAGACCTGAGCGGCACTGGTGGTCCCCATTAGAGGTTCACGGCGCCATAAGCTCGTTGAACAGGCTTTATGTGAAATATAACAGAGTCTAGGACTGCTTTTAGTGTCCTGGTGGCCAAGAAGTACCATTCCCCGGTCACAATTATAAGATCGTGGGTTCGAATGCTGGTGGGGTGAGGTGTTGATTATATGTAGAAATATGCGTGCTTTATTAGGCTAATGAAATATATATCGATCCTCGTGTTTCGAAGCGGGATTTGGTAAAACGTTGCTCTGATCACCTAAGCGGCACGGGTGGTCCCCATTAGAGGTTCACGGCACCATAAGCTCATTGAAAATGAGGCTTTGTGTGAAATATAACAGAGTCTAGGACTGCTTTTAGTGTCCTGGTGGCTCAGCGGTAGCGTTCCCCGGTCACAATTATAAGATCGTGGGTTCGAATCCTGGTGGGGTGAGGTGTTGATTATATGTAGAAATCTGCGTGCCTTATTAGGCTAATGAAATATATATCGATCCTCGTGTTTCAAAGCCTGATTTGGTAAAACGTTGCTCTGATCACTTAAGCGGCACGGGTGGTCCTAATTAGAGGTTCACAGCGTCATAAGCTCGTTGAACAGGCTTTGTGTGAAATATAACAGTGTTTTGGACTGCTTATAGTGTCCTGGTGGCCCAGACTAGTCGTGTTCCCCAGTCACAATTATAAGATCGTGGGTTCAAATCCTGGTGGGGTGTGGTGTTGATTATATGTAGAAGCCCGTGTGCTTTATTAGGCAAATGAAATATATATGGATCCTCGTGTTTCGAAGCCGGATTTGGTAAAACGTTGCTCTGACCACCTAAGTGGCACGGGTGGCCCCCATTAGAGGTTCACGGAGCCATAAGCTCGTTCAACAGGCTTTGTGAAAAAATATAACAGCGTCTAGGACTGCTTTTAGTGTCCTGGTGGCCCAGAGGTAGCGTTCCCCGATCACAATTATAAGATCGTGGGCTCTAATCCTGGTGGGGTGAGGTGTTGATTATATCTGAAGCCGATTTGGTAAAACGTTGCTCTGATCACCTAAGCTGCACTGGTGTCCCCATTAGAGGTTCACGGAGCCATAAGCCTGCTGAACAGGCTTTGTGTGAAATATAGCAGAGTCTAGGAATGCTTTTATTGTCCTGTGGCCCAGAGGTAAAGGTTCCCCGCCACAACAGAAGATCGGTTCGAATCCTGTGGGTGAGGTAAGATTATAGTAGAAGTCCGCGGCTTTATTGGGCTAATGAAATATATATGATCCTCGTGTTTCGAAGCCGCACTTGGTAAAACGTTGGTCTGATCACCTACAGCACGTGGTCCCCATTAGAGGTTCACGGCGCCATAAGCTCGCTGAACAGGTTTTGTGAAATATAGCAGAGTCTAGGACTGCTTTATTGTCCTGGTGGCCCAGAGGTAGCGTCCCGTCACAATTATAAGATCGGGTTCAAATCCCTGGGGTGAGGTGTTGATTATAAGTAGTACCAGGCTTTATTGGGCTAATGAAATATATATGGATCCTCGTAAGCCGAAGCTGATGGTAAAACGTTGTCTGATCACCTAAGCGGCACGGGTGGTCCCATTAGAGGTTCACGGCGCCATAAACTCGTTGAACAGGCTTTGTGTGAAATATAGCAGAGTCTAGGACTGCTTTTATTGTCCTGGTGGCCCAGAGGTAGCGTCCCGGTCACAATTATAAGATCGTGGGTTCAAATCCTGGTGGGGTGAGGTGTTGATTATATGTAGAAGTCCGCTGGCTTTATTGGGCTAATGAAATAATATGGATTCCTCGGTTTCGAAGCCGTGATTGTAAAACGTTGCTCTGATCACCTAAGGGCACGGTGGTCCCTATTAGAGGTTCACGGCGCCATAAGCTCGTTGAACAGGCTTTGTGAAATATAGCAGAGTCTAGACTGCTTTTATTGTCCTGGTGGCCCAGAGGTAGCGCCCCGGTCACAATTATAAGATCGTGGTTCAAATCCTGGTGGGTGAGGTGTTGATTATATGTAGAAGTCCGCGGTTTTATTGGGCTAATGAAATATATATGGATCCTTCTGTTTCGAAGTCAAGATTTGGTAAAATGTTGTCTGATCACCACGCCGGGCGCACGGTGGTCCCCATTAGAGGTTCACGGCCATAAGCTCGCTGAACAGGCTTTGTGTGAAATATAGCAGAGTCTAGGACTGCTTTATTTTCCTGGTGGCCCAGAGGTAGCATTCCCCGGTCACAATTAAGATCGTGGGTTCAAATCCTGGTGGGGTGAGGTGTTGATTATATGTAGAAGTCCGCGTGCTTTATTGGGCTAATGAAATATATAGGATCCTCTGTTTCTCGGGTTTGACTGGTAAAACGTTGCTCTGATCACCTGCTAAGCGGGTGGTCCCCATTAGAGGTTCACGGCGCCATAAGCTCGCTGAACAGGCTTTGTGTGAAATATAGCAGAGTCTAGGACTGCTTTTATTGTCCTGGTGGCCCAGAGGTAGAGTCCCCGTCACAATTATAAGATCGTGGGTTCAAATCCTTGGGGTGAGGTGTTGATTATATGTAGAAGTCCGCCTGCTTTATTGGGCTAATGAAATATATATGATCCTCGTGTTTGAAGTCAGCATTTGGTAAAACGTTGCTCTGATCACCTAAGCGCACGGGTGGTCCCCATAGAGGTTCACAGCGCCATAAGCTCGTTGAACAGGCTTTGTGAAATATAGCAGAGTCTAGGACTGCTTTTATTGTCCTGGTGGCCCAGAGGTAGCTCCCCCGGTCACAATTATAAGATCGTGGGTTCAAATCCTGGTGGGTGAGGTGATGATTAAATGTAGAAGTCCGCGTGTTTTATTGGGATAATAAAATATATATGGATCCTTCTTGTTTCGAAGCCCATTTGGAAAATGTTGGTCTGATCACCTACTAAGCGGCACCTCGTGGTCGTTGAGGTTCATTATGCTAAGCTCATGGAACAAACTTTGAGTGTGAATATAGCAGAAGTCTAGACTGCTTTATTGTCCTAGTGGCCCAGAGGTAGCGTTTCCGGTCACAATTATAAGATCGTGGGTTCAAATCCTGGTAGGGTGAGGTAAGCGATTATATGTAAAAAGTCCTACAAGGTTTTATTGGGCTAATGAAATATATATGGATCCTCGCGGTTTCGAAACCGGATTTGGTAAAAACGTTGTTTGATCACCTAAAGCGCACGGGTGGTCCCTACGAGATCCATAAGGCTCTGGAACAGGCTTTGTAGAAATATAGTAGAGTCTAGACTGTTTTTATTGTCCCAGGCCCAGAGGTATGTTCTCGTGGGTCACAAATTATTATAAGATCGTGGTCAAATCCTGATGGGCAGGCTTTGATTATATGTAGAAGTCTGCTTCGCTTATTGGACTGTTTAAATATATATGATCCTCGGTTTCGAAGCCCATTTGGCTAAACGTTGCCTGATCACCTAAGCGCACGGGTGGTCCTGACATAGAAATTCACAGCGCCCAGAAGCTCGCTGAACAGGCTTTGGTGTTAAATATAGTAGAGTCTACACTGCTTATTGTCCTGGTGGCCCAGAGCAGAGTCCCCAGTCACAATTATAAGATTGTGGGCTCAAATCCTGCGGGGTGAGGTGTTGATTATATGTAGAAGTCCGTGGTGCTTTAATGGTCTAATGAAATATAAGGCGGGATCTCACCGGGTTTCAAGCCGCCACCTGGTAAACGTTGTTTGATCAATTTAAGCGGCATGGGGGTCTCATTAGATGTTCACGGCGTCAAGCTCTTCTGGAATGGCTTAGGTGAAATATAGCAGAGTCTAGAATGCTTTTAATGTCCTGGTGGCCAGAGGTATGCCTCGGGTCACAATTAGAAGATCGTGGTTCGAATCCTGGTGGGGTGAGGTGTTGATTATATGAAGAAGTCCGCTGGTTTTATTAGGGTAATAATGAAATATATATGATCCTCGTGTTTCGAAGCCGCATTTGGTAAACGCTGCTCTGATCACCTAAGCGTATGGGTGGTCCCCATTAGAGGTTCACGGCGCCATAAGCTCATGAACAGGCTTTTATGTGAAATACAGAGTCTAGACTGCTTTTATTGTCCTGGTGGCCCAGGAGGTAGCGTTCCCCGGTCAAGCAATTATAAGATCGTGGGTTCAACCTGGTGGGGTGAGGTGTTGATTAAAATGTAGAAGTCCGCCAGGCTTTTGGCTGGGGCTAATGAAATATATATGGATCCTCTTGTTTCTCGTCGCATTTGCAAAAATGTTGGTCTGATCACCTAAGGTTAATGGGTGGTCCCCATTAGAGGTTCACGGCGCCATAAGCTCGTTGAACAGGCTTTAGTGAAATATAGCAGAGTCTAGGGACTGCTTTTATTGTCAAGTAGGCCCAGAGGTATAAGCGTTCACAATTATAAGATTGTGGGTTCAAATCCTGGTCGGTGAGGTGCTGATTATATGTAGAATTCGTAGCTTTATTGGGCTAATGAAACATATATGGATCCTCGTGTCGTGGGCTTCAAGACGGTAAAACGCTGTTCTGATCACCTAAGCGCACGGTGGTCCCCATTAGAGACCAAGGCGCTACAAGGTCGCTGAACAGGCTTTTCAGGTGAAATAGTAGTAGAGTCTAGACGGCTTTATTATTGTCCTGGTGCCCAGAGGTACAACCCGGCCGCAATTATAAAGAATCGTGTGGGTTTGAATCCTGGGTAGGGTGAAAAGGATTATAGCGTAGGTCCCGAGTGATTATTGGGCTAATGAAATATTTATGGATCCTCCTTGTTTCGGGTTTATTTGGTAAACGTTGTTTGATCACCTAAGCTGCACGGGTGGTCCATTAGAGGTTCACAGCCACAAGCAAGTTGAACAGGTTTTGTGTGGAAATATAGTAGAGTCTAGACTGCTTTTTATTGTCCTGGTGGCCCAGAGGTAGAATAACCTGGTCACAATTATAAGATCGTGGGTTCAAATCCTGGTGGGGTGAGGTGCTGATTATGGCGTAGAAGTCCGCTGCGGCTATATGCTGGCCATTAACTCAACATATATGATCCTCATGTTTCGAAGTCGATTGGTTGTTGCTCTGATCACCTAAGCTGCAACGGTGGTCCCCATTAGAGTTCACGGTTGCTAAGCTCGCTGGAACAGGCTTTGTGTGAAATATAGCAGAGTCTAGGACTGCTTATTGTCCAGGTGGCCCAGAGGTAGTATCTCTGCCGCTACCAGGTGATCGCGGGTTCAAATCCTGGTGGGGTGAGGATGATTAAAATGTAGAAGTCTGCTGCGGCTTTTATTGGGAAAAAATAAAATATATATGGATCCTCTTGTTCTCGGCCTTCCCATTTGCAAAAAGCTGGTCTGATCACCCGTATGGCACCTCGCGGGTCGCCATTAGAGGTTCACGTTTGGCGTTCTCGCTGCTGAACAAGGCTTGTGTGAATATAGCAGAAATTCAGACTGCTTTTATTGTCCTAGTGGCCCAGAGGTAGCGTTTCCGGTCACAATTATGCAAGATCGTGGGTTCAACCTGCAGGTTGAGGTGCTGATTATACAAAAGTCCTGCTTTTATTGGGCCAATGGAAATATATATGATCCCTGTTTCAAACCGGATTTGGTAAAACGTTGCCCTGATCACCCACGGTGGTCCTATTAGAGGATCATGCAGCTTGCTAAGGTCGCTAGAAGAGGCTTTGTGTGAGAAATATAGTAGAGTCTAGGACTGCTTTTATTGTCCTGGTGGCCTAGGTAGCGCTCCCCGTCACAATTATAAGATCGTGGCTCAAATCCTTGATGGGGTGAGGCTTGATTATACAGAAGTCTGGCGGCTTTTATTGACCAATGAAATATATATATCTCTGGTTTCGGGGTTGCATTTGCTAAACGTTGCTCTGATCACCTGCTGCACGGGTGGTCCCATATAGTGGTTCACAGCTGCAGCCTGCTTGAACAGGCTTTGTGTTGGGCTATAGCAGAGTTCAGCACTGCTTGTAATAGCTCTGGTGGCCCAGAGGTAGTGCATTCTCCCTGTCACAATTATGATCGTGTTCAAATCCTGGGTGGGGTGAGGTGCTGATTATATGCAGTCCAAGTGACGCTGGGCTAACAGCCATTTATGGATCCTCCTGCTTCGAAGCCGGATTTGGTAAAATGTTGCCTGATCACCTGGGTTGCAAGGGTGGTCCCCATTAGAGGTCTGCTACTATTACAAGCAAAGCTGGAACAGGCTTTGTGAAATATAGCAGAGTCTAGGAATGCTTTTTATTGTCCCAGGCCCAGAGGTAGTTCTGGTCACAATTATAAGATCGTGGGTTCAAACTCTGTGTGAGGTGTTGATTATATGAAGTCCGCCTGTTATACAATGGGCTAATGAAACATATATGGACCGTGGTTTCGCTTCTGATTCGTAAAACGTTGCCTGATCATCGCGGCAATGGTGGTCCCCATTAAAGGTTCACTGCGCCATAAGCTCGCTTGTACAGGCTTTGTGAATATAGCAGAGTCTAGGACTGCTTTCATTGTCCTAGTGGCCCAGAGGTAGCGTTTCCCGGTCGCTACCATAAGATCGTGGGTTCAAATCCCGGTAGGGTGGAGGTGTTGATTATATGTAAAAGTCCGCGTATTTTATTGGGCTAATGAACATATATGATCCTCGTGTTTCGGAAACCGGATTTGGTAAAACGTTGTTCTGATCAACCTAAGCGAACGGTGGTCCCCATTAGGGAGGTCTTTGCGGCGTTAAGCAAGGTCGTTGAACAGGCTTTGTGAAATATAGTAGAGTTTGTGACTGCTTTTATTGTCCTGGTGGCCCAGAGGTATGCCTCCCGTCACAATTATAAGATCGCGGCTTCAAATCCTGGTGGGGGAGGCTTTGATTATATGTAGAAGTCTGCTGACTAATGAAATATATATGATCCCTCGGCTCTGGAAGTCACATTTGGTTAAACGTTGCCTGATCACCTAAGCGGCACGGTGGTCTCTATAGTGGTTCACAAAGCGCCGTAAGCTCGCTGAACAGGCTTTGGTGTGAAATATAGTAGAGTCTAGCACTGCTTTTATTGTCCTAGTGGCCTAGAGGTATATTCCCGGTCACAATTATAAGATCGTGGGTTCAACCTGGTGGGGCAGGCTGATTATATGGTGAAGTCCGCTGCGGCTTTATTGGGCCAATGAAATATATATGGATCCTTCTTGTTTCGTCACATTTAAAAATGTTGGTCTGATTGCCCAAGGGTATCCCTAATAGAGGTTCACGGCGCCGTTAAGTCTGTTGAACAGGCTAGTGAAATATAGCAGAGTTTAGGACTGTTGTCCCAGGCCCAGAGCAGAGTCCCGCCGCTTATAAGACAGGTTCAAACCTGGTGGGTGAGGCATGATTATATGTAGAAGCCAGCCTGCTATATTAATAATGAAATATATATGGATCCGCGTGTTTCGGGAAGCTTTATCACGGTAAAAACGTTGCCTTGACTGGCCTCAAGCGCACGGATGGTCTCCCATTAGAGGTTCACTACGCCCAAAGCCTGCTGAACAGTCTTTAGTGAAATATAGCAGAGTCTAGGACTGTTTATTGTCCCAGGCTCCAGAGGTGGTATCTCCCTGTCACAATTATAAGATCGTTGGTTCAAACCTGGTAAGAGGTTACTATATGTAGATGTCCCGTATGGCTGGGCTATTCAACATATAAGGGATCTCTCGAGTGTTTCGAAGCCGACGGTTAAGCGTTGCTCTGATCACCGGTGGTCCCTATTAGGAGGTTCACGCCTACAAGCTCGCTTGAACAGGCTTTGTGAAATATAAGAGTTCAGTGGACTGCTTTTTATTGTCCTGGTGCCCAGAGGTAGTATTCCCGGCCACAATTATAAGATCGTGGTTCAAATCCTGCGGGTGAGGGCGATTAAATGTAGAAGTCCCGCGCGGCTTTATTGGGGATAATAAAATATATGGCGGATCCTCTTGTTTCGAAGCCCCATTTGCAAAATGTTGGTCTGATCACCCAAGCGGCACTCTCGGTGGTCGCCATGAGGTTCACGGCGCCATAAGCTCGCTGGAATGCTTTGTGTGAAATATAGCAGAGTCTAGGACCGTTATTGTCCTAGTGGCCCAGAGAAGCGTTTCCAGTCACAACTATAAGATCGGGTTCAAATCCTGGTAGGCTGAGGTGTTGATTATATGTAAAAGTCCGCGGCTTTTGGTTGGGCTAATGAAATATATATGGATCCTCGTTTCAAACCGGATTTGGTAAAACGTTGCTCTGATCAACGGCGGCACGGGTGGTCCCTCTAATAGAGGATCAAGTGTCATAAGGTCGTTGAAGAGGCTTCGGTGTGAAATAGGCAGAGTCTAGGACGCTTTTTATTGGTTCCAGGTTCCAGAGGTATGCCCTGTTACAATTATAAGATCGTGGCTTCAAATCCTGATGGGGTGAGGCTTGATTATATGTAGAAGTTCATGCGGCTTATTGACCAATGGTATATATGATCCTCGGGTTTTGAAGCCGTGACGGTTAAACGCTGCTCTGATCACCCAAGGCACGGTGGTCCCATATAGTGGTTCTACAGCCGTAGCTCGTTGAACAGGCTTGTGTTAAATATAGAGTCTAGTACTGCTTGTATTGTCCTGGTGGCCCAGAGGTAGGGTATCCCAGTCACAATTATAAGATTGTGGGTCTAACCAGAGGTGGAGGTGTTGATTATATGAAGGCCGCATGAATGGTCTAATGAAATACATATGGATCCGCGGGTTTCGAAGCCACATTAGTAAAACGTTGCCTGATCAATTTGCCGCATCGGGGTCCCTATTAGATGTCTACGGCGCTGCAAGCTCGCTGGAACAGGCTTTGTGAAATATATAAGAGTCTAGGAATGCTTTTTAATGTCCCAGGCTAGAGGCAGTATCTCCCGTCACAAATAAAGATCGGGTTCGAATCCTGGTAAGGAGGAAGTTACTATATGAAGAAGTCCGCATGCCTTATTGGGCTAATGAAGGTATGGATCCTTGTTTCGTCAAGACGGGAAACGTTTGATCACCTAAGCGGCATGGGTGGTCCCTTATTATAGGCCACAGCGCCATAAGCTCATGAACAGGCCAGAAATATACAAGTTCAGGAATGCTTAGTGTCCCAGGCCCAGAGGTAGCGCCTCCCCGCCACAATTAAAGATCGCGTCTCAAACTGTAAGGAGGAAGACTATACAAGAAGTCCGCAGGTTTATAGCGCTAATGAAACATATACAGATCCTGTTTCAAGCCGATACAAACGTTTACCTATCACCCAAGCGCATGGTGGTCCCCAATAGAGGTCCACCATGCCATAAGCTCAATTGAAAGTGCCTATGCGTGAAAAAGAAGAGCTTCAGAGACTGCTTTTATTATCCAGACCAGAGAGCGTCCCCTGGTCACAAATTATAATATCTGTAATCAAACCTGTGGGGTAGTTGATTAAATGTAGAAGTCCGCGGCTTTTAAAGCAAGAAATATACAGGATCCTTCTTGCTCGAACAGCATTCGGCAAAATGGTCTGACACTGCACACGGGTGGTCCCTAGCCAGAGGTCACTGCACCACAAGCAGAACAGGCTTGAAAATATAGCAGAGTCCAGGACCTTATTATCATGGTGGCCCAGAGGTAGCGCCCCTTTCACAATTAAAAGATTGTGGGTTCAAATCATTGTCGTGAAAAGTTGATTATAAGAATCTACAGTTTCTTACAAGGTTAATGAACATATATGGATCCCTATTTCAAATGTTACGCAAAACGTTGGTCTTATCACCTGCAGCACGGTGGTCCCATATTAGAGGTTCACGGCGCCATGTACCGTTGAACAGGCTTTGAGTAAATATAGCAGAGTCTAGAATGCTTTTAGTGTCCTATGGCCATAGAGGTAGCGTCCTCCCGCCACAAGGAAGATCGTGGGTCTGAACCTAGTGGGGGTGAGGTGTTGATTATAAGAAGTAGTCCGCCAGGCTTTATTGGGCTAATGAAATATATATGGATCCTCATGTTTCAGTCCAGATTTTGTTGTTGCCACTCTGATCACCTGCGCACGGGTGGTCCCCATTAGAGGATCACGGCCCATAAGCTCTGAACAGGTTTAAAGTGAAATATAGCAGAGTCTAGGACTACTTTTATTGTCCTGGTGTCCCAGAGGTAGCATTCCCGCCACAATTATAAGATCGGGTTCAAATCCTGTGAGGTGTTGATTATATGTAGAAGTCTGCGAGTTTTATTGGGCTAATGAAAATTATATGATCCTCGCTAGTCAAGACGCAAAAACGTCTGATCACCTACGAACGGGTGGTCCCTATTAGAGGTTCACGCCACAAGCTCGCTGAACATGCTTTGGTGAAATATAGCAGAGTCTAGGAATGCTTTTTATGTCCTGGTGGGCCAGGAGGAGCGCTCCCCATCACAATAGGAAGATCGGGTTCAATCCTGGCGTGAAGGAGGTGCTGATTATAAGAAGAAGTCCGCGCGGCCTTATTGGGCCAATAAATATATATGGATCCTCGTGTTTCAAGCCGCATTTACAAAACGTTGCCTGATCACCCGCGCATGGGTGGTCCCTATTAGAGGTTCACGGCGCCACAAGCTCGCTGAACAGGCTTTGTGTGAAATATAGCTGAGTCTAGGACTGCTTTTATTGTCCTGGTGGCCCAGAGGTAGCATACCCCGATCACAATTATAAGATCGCGGGTTTGAATCCTTAGGTGAGGTGTTGATTATATGTAGAAGTCCGAGTGATTTATTGGGCTAATGAAATATTTATGGATCGTCCTCTGAAGCCGGATTTGGTAAAACGTTGCTCTGATCACCCAAACGGCATGGGTGGTCCCCATTATAGGTTCACGTGCCATAAAGGCGTTGAACAGGCTTTGTGTGAAATATAGCAGAGTCTAGGAATGTTTTACTGTCCTGGTGGCTCAGAGGTAGGTCCCCGGTCACAATTATAAGACTGGGTTCAAATCCTCGGGGTGAGGTGTTGATTATATTAAGTCCGCAGTATATATTGGGCTACGAAATATATATGATCTCGTGTTTCAAGTCGTGATTCGGAAAACGTTGCTCTGATCACCTAAGGGCACGGGTGGTCCCTATTAGAGGTTCACGAGTGCCCATAAGCCTCGCTGAACAGGCTTTGTGTGAAATATAGCAGAGTCTAGGACTGCTTTTATTGTCCCAGGCCCATAGCGCCTCGGACACAATTATAAGATCGGGTTCAAATCCTGGTGGGGTGAGGTGTTGATTAAATAGAACTCCAGGCTTTTATTGGGATAATGAAATATATATGATCCTTCTTACGAAGCAGCATTTGGTAAATGTTGGTCTGATCACCAAGCGGCACCGTAGTCCCCATTAGAGGTTCACGGCGCTCAAAGCTCGCGAACAGGCTTTGTGTGAAATATAGCTGAGTCTAGACTGTTTTTTATTGTCCTGGTGGCCCAAGAGGCAAGACACCCCATCACAATTATAAGATCGTGGGTTTGAATCCTGGTAGGTGAGGTAAGGATTATATGCAGAAGTCCGAGTGATTTCATTGGGCTAATGAAATATTTGCGGATCGCCCCTGTTTCGGCCGATTTGGTAAAACGTTGCTCTGATCACCTAAACGCATGCGGTGTACCCCCATTATAGGTTCACACGGTGCCATGTTGAACAGGCTTTCAGGAAATATAGCAGAGTCTAGGAATGCTTTATTGTCCTCCAGGCCCAGAGGTAGAGTCCCCCGGTCACAATTATAAGATCGTGGGTTCAAATCCTGGTGGGGTGAGGTGTTGATTATAATGTAGAAGTCCGCCAGGCTATATTAATGAAATAGGTGGCGATCCTCGTGTTTCGAAGCCGCATTCGGTAAAACGTTGCCTGATCACCTAAGGCGGGCACGGGTGGTCCCCATTAGAGGTTCACGGCGCCATAAGCTCGTTGAACAGGCTTTGTGTGAAATATAGCCGAGTTCAGGACTGCTTTTATTGTCCTGGTCGGCCCAGAGGTAGCGCCTCGACACAATTATAAGATCGTAAATCCTAGTGGGTGAGGTGTTGATTAACGTAGAAGTCCGCTGCTTTATTGGGATAATGAAATATAAGGATCCTTCTTGTTTCGAAGCAGCATTTGAAAAATGTTGGTCTGATCACCTGCTGCACTCGTGGTCCCCATTAGAGGTTCACGGCGCCATAAGCTCGTTGAACAGGCTTTGTGAAATATAGGCAGAGTCTAGACTGCTTTTTATTGTCCTGGTGGCCCAGAGGTAGCATTCCTCGGTCACTTAAGATCGTGGGTTCAAATCCCGGTGCGGGTGAGGTGTTGATTAAATGTAGAAGTCCGCTGCTTTTATTGGGCTAATGAAATATACATGGATCCCCGGTTTCGAAACTGGATTTGGTAAAACGTTGCTCACCTAAGCGCACGGGTGGGTCCCTATTAGAGGTTCATGGCGCCATAAGGTCGTTGAACAGGCTTGGTGAAATATAGCAGAGTCTAGGACTGCTTTTATTGTCCCAGAGGCCCAGAGGTAGTGTTCGCTGGTCACAATTATAAGATCGTGTCTATCCTGGTGGGGTGAGGTGTTGATTAAATGTAGAAGTCCGCGTTTTATTGGGATAATGAAATATATATGGATCCTTCTTTTTTCGGCCGTGATGGTAAAATGTTGGTCTGATCACCTGCAGCACCGTGGGTCCCCATTAGAGGTTCGCCATATAAGCTCGCTGAACAGGCTTTGAAATAAGAGTCTAGACTGCTTTTTATTGTCCTGGTGGCCCAGAGGTAGCATCTCGGTCACAATTATAAGATCGTGGGTTTGAATCCGGTAGGGTGAGGTGTTGATTATATGTAGAAGTCCGAAAGTGATTTATTGGCTAATGAAATATTTGTTGACCGTCCTTGTTTCGGCCGGATTTGTAAACGTTGCTCGATCACTTAAACGGCATGGTGGTCCCCATTATTGGTTCACGTAAGTTATAAGCAAGTTGAACAGGCTTTGTGTGAAATATAGCAGAGTCTAGGGAATGCTTTATTGTCCTGGTGGCCCAGGAGGTAGCGTCCTCGTCACAATTATAAGATCGTGTTCAAATCCTGGTAGGGTGAGGTGTTGATTATATGTACGAAGTCCGCTGCTATATTGGGCTAATGAAATATTTATGGATCCTCGCGCCTGAAGCCGCGATTCGGAAACGTTGCTCTGATCACCTAAGCGGCACGGGTGGTCCCTCATTAGAGGTTCACACGGCGCCATAAGCTCGCTGAACAGGCTAGGAAATATAGCTGAGTCTAGACTGCTTTATTGTCCTGGTAGGACCAGAGAAAAGTTCCCGGACACAATTATAAAGATCGTGGGTTCAAATCCTTGTAAGAGGTGTTGATTAAATGGTGAAGTCCGCGTGCTTTTATTGGGATAATGAAATATATATGATCCTTCTTGTTTCAGAAGCAGCATTTGGTAAAATGTTGGTCTGATCACCTAAGCGGCAATTCGTAACCCTATTAGAGGTTCACGGCGCCATAAGCTCGCTGAAAAGGCTTTGTGTGAAATATACTGAGTCTAGACTGCTTTTATTGTCCTGTGGCCCAGAGTAGCATACCCCCGACACAATTTCAAAATATCGGGTTTGAATCCTGGTAGGGTGAGGTTGATTACATGTAGAAGTCCCCGAGTGATTTATTGGCCAACGAAATATTTATGGATCGTCCTTGTTTCGCCGATTTGCAAAACGTTGCTCGATCACCCAAACGGCATGGGCATGGTCCCCATTATAGGTTCACAGCTACAAGCAAGTTGAACAGGCTCAGTGAAATATAAAAGAGCCCAGAATGCTTTATTGTCCTGCAGGCCCAGAGGTAGCGCCCCCGTCAACAATTATAAGATCGCGTTCAAACCTGCAAGTGGGAGGTGACTATATGTAGAAGTCCGCTACATATTGGGCTAATGAAATATATATGATCCTCGTGTTCGCCTATCCGGTAAAACGCTCTGATCACCTGGGCACGTGTGGTCCATTAGAGGTTCACGTCGCAATCTTTGAACAGGCTTTGTAAAATATAGCAGCCGAGTCTAGACTGCTTTTTATTGTCCCAGGCCCAGAGGTAGCTCCCCGGACACAATTATAAGATCGGGTTCAAATCCTGGTAAGGAGGTGCTGATTAAAATGTAGAAGTCCGCTGTTTATTGGATACGAAATATATATGATCCTTCTGTTTCAAGCAGCATTTGGTAAAAATGTTGGTCTGATCACCTAAGCGCACTCGCGGGTCCCCATTAAGGTTCACGGCACCATAAGCCCGCTGAAAAGGCTTTTATGAAATATAGCAGAGTCTAGACCGTTTTATTGTCCTGGTGGCCCCAGAGGCATCCCCGTCACAACAAGATCGTACGTCAAATCCTGTGTGAGGTGTTGATTAAATGTAGAAGTCCGCATGCTTATTGGGCTAATGAAATATACATGGATCCGGTCGAAACTGATTGGTAAACGTTGCTCTGATCAACTAAGCGCACGGGTGGTCCCCTAATAGAGGTTCATGGCGCCATAAGGTCAAAATCAACAGGCTTTTAGTGAAATATAGCAGAGTCTAGACTGCTTTTATTGTCCTGGCGTCTCCAGAGTAAAAGCTTCATGGTCGCTAACTATAAGATCGTAAGTTCAAACTTGGTGGGTGAGGTGTTGATTAAATGTAGAAGTCCGCTGCGGCTATTGCTGATAATGAAATATAACGGATCCTTCTTTTTCAAAGACAGTAAATGTTATCTGATCACCTAAGCGCACTGGTCCCCATTAGAGGTTCACGGCGCCATAAGCCTGAACATGCTTTGTGTGAAATATAGCAGAGTCTAGACTGCTTTTATTGTCCTGTGGCCCAGAGGTAGCATTCCCCCGGTCACAATTATAAGATCGGGTTCAAATCCTGCGGGGTGAGGTGTTGATTATATGTAGGTCCTGCGGATTTATTGGGCTAATGAAAATTATATGGATCCTCGGTTTCGAAGCCGCATTTGGCAAAACGTTGCTCTGATCACCTAAGCGCACGGGTGGTCCCCATTAGAGGTTCACGGCCCATAAGCTCGTTGAACATGCTTTGTGTGAAATATAGCAGAGTCTAGGAATGTTTTATTGTCCTGGTGGCCCAGAGGTAGCGTCTCTCCGTCACAATTATAAGATCATGGGTTCAAACCTGCTGGTGGGGTGAGGTGTTGATTAAATGTAGAAGTCCGCCGGTTTTTGGGCTAATGAAATATATATGGATCCTCTTGTTTCGGCCGCATTTGGTAAAATGTTGGTCTATCACCTAAGCAGCACGTGGTGGTCCCCATTAGAGGTTCACGGCGCCATAAGCTCGTTGAACAGGCTTTGTGTGAAATATAGCAGAGTTCAGGACTACTTTTATTGTCCTGCGGCCCAGGAGGTAGCGGCTCCCCGGTCACAATTATAAGATCGGGGTTCAAATCCCGCGGCAGTGAGGTGTTGGTTATATGTAGAAGTCCGCCTTTATTGGGCTAATGAAATATATATGGATCCTCGTGTTTCCAAGCCGGATTTGGTAAAATGTTGCTCTGATCACCTAAGCGGCACGGGTGGTCCCCATTAGAGGTTCATGGCGCCATAAGGTCGTTGAACAGTCTTTGTGTGAAAAATAGTAGAGTCTAGGACTGCTTTTATTGTCCTGGTGGCCCAGAGATAGCATACCCCGGTCACAATTATAAGATCGTGGGTTTGAATCCTGGTGGGGTGAGGTGTTGATTATATGTAGAAGTTCGCGTGCTTTATTGGGCTAATGAACTATATATGGATCCTCGTGTTTCGAAGCCGGATTTGGTAAAACGTTGCTCTGATCACCTAAGCGGCACGGGTGGTCCCCATTAGAGGTTCACGGCGCCATAAGCTCGTTGAACAGGCTTTGTGTGAAATATACTAGAGTCTAGGACTGCTTTTATTGTCCTGGTGGCCCAGAGGTAGCGTTCCCCGGTCACAATTATATGATCGTGGGTTCAAATCCTGGTGGGGTGAGGTGTTGATTATATGTAGAAGTCTGCTTGCTGTATTGGGCTAATGAAATATTTATGGATCCTCCTTGTTTCGGAGCCGCATTTGGTAAAACGTTGCTCTGATCACCTAAGCGGCACGGGTGGTCCCCCTTAGAGTTTCACGGTGCCATAAGCCCGTTGAACAGGCTTTGTGTGAAATATAGCAGAGTCTAGGAATGCTTTTATTGTCCTGGTGGCCCAGAGGTAGCGTCCCCGGTCACAATTATAAGATCGTGGGTTCAAATCCTGGTGGGGTGAGGTGTTGATTATATGTAGAAGTCCGCGTGTTTTATTGGGCTAATGAAATATATATGGATCCTCGTGTTTCGAAGCCGCATTTGGTAAAACGTTGCTCTGATCACCTAAGCGGCACGGGTGGTCCCCATTAGAGGTTCACGGCGCCATAAGCTCGTTGAACAGGCTTTGTGGGAAATATAGCAGAGTCTAGGACTGCTTTTATTGTCCTGGTGGACCAGAGGTAGCATTCCCCGGTCACAATTATAAGATCGTCGGTTCAAATCCTGGTGGGGTGAGGTGTTGATTATATGTAGAATTCCGCGTGCTTTATTGGGCTAATAAAAAATATATGGATCCTCGGGTTTCGAAGCCGCATTTGGTAAAACGTTCCTCTGATCACCTAAGCGGCACGGGTGGTCCCCATTAGAGGTTTACGGCGCCATAAGCTCGTTGAACAGGCTTTGTGTGAAATATAGCAGAGTCTAGGAATGCTTTTAGTTTCCTGGTGGCCCAGAGGTAGCGTCCCCCGGTAACAATTATAAGACAGTGGGTTCAAATCCTGGTGGGGTGAGGTGTTGATTATATGTAGAAGTCCGCGTGCTTTATTGGGCTAATGAAATATATATGGATCCTCGTTTTTCGAAGCCGCATTTGGTAAAAGTTGCTCTGATCACCTAAGCGGCACGGGTGGTCCCCATTAGAGGTTCACGGCGCCAAAAGCTCGTTGAACAGGCTTTGGGTGAAATATAGCAGAGTCTAGGACTGCTTTTAGTGTCCTGGTGGCCCAGAGGTAGCGTTCCCCGGTCACAATTGGAAGATCGTGGGTTCGAATCCTGGTGGGGTGAGGTGTTGATT
>NW_024725925.1:0-1331 GCF_018991925.1 Homarus americanus
ACACTCCCAGGTACTCCACTGACACTCCCAGGTACACCTCTGACACTGCCAGGTACACCTCTGACACTGCCAGGTACCGCTGTGACACTCCCAGGTACTCCTGTGACACTCCTAGGTACACCTGTGACACTCCCAGATACACCTCTGATACTCCCAGGAACACCTCCGATATTCCCAGAACACCTGAGAATTCCCAGGAACACTCCGATACTCCCAGGCACACCTTTTATTCCAGGCACTCCACTGACACTCCCAGGCACACCTCTGGGACACTCACAGGTACACCTCTGACACTCCCAGGTACACCTCTGACACTGCCAGGTACACCTCTGAGACTGCCAGGTACACCTGTGACACTCCCAGGTACAACTCCGACACTCCAAGGTACACCTCTGATACTCCCAGGAACACTTCCAATATTCCCAGATACACCTCTGATACTCCCAGGTACACCTTTGACATTCCCAGGTACTCCACTGACACTCCCAGGTACACCTCTGACACTGCCAGGTACACCTCTGACACTGCCAGGTACCGCTGTGACACTCCCAGGTACTCCTGTGACACTCCTAGGTACACCTGTCACACTCCCAGGTACACCTCTGATACTCCCAGGAACACCTCCGATATTCCCAGGAACACCTCCGATATTCCCAGGAACACCTCCGATACTCCAGGTACACCTTTGACACTCCCAGGTACTCCACTGACACTCCCAGGTACACCTCTTACACTCCGAGGTACACCTCTGACACTGCCAGGTACACCTTTGACACTCCCAGGTACACCTGTGACACTCCCAGGTATACCTCCGACACTCCCAGGTACACCCTTGACACTCTCAAGTACACCTCTGACATTCCCAGGTACACCTCCAACACTCCAAGTAGTACACCTCCGACTTACTCCCAGGTACACCTCCAACACTCCAAGGTACACCTCTGACACTCCCAGGTACACCTCTGACACTCCTAGGTACTCCTCTGACACTCCCTGGTACACCTCTGACACTCACAGGTACACCTCTTACACTCCCTGGTTCTCCCCTGATACTCCCAGGTACACCTCAGACACTCCCAGGTACACCTCAGACACTCCCAGGTACACCTCTGACACTCCATGTATACCTCAGACACTCCCAGGCCCTCGACCTCCTAGGTACACCCCGCCTCCCTGGTACCTCACACTCCCAGGTACGCCTCCAACACTCCTGGTACACCTCCGACAGTCCCAGGTACACCTCCGACACTCCAGGTAACCTCCGGCCAGGTACACCTCTGACACTCCAAGTACACCTCTGATACTCCCATGTATAATCCTGACACTCCCAG
>NW_024725926.1:0-5000 GCF_018991925.1 Homarus americanus
TAGTAGAGTCGCCCATACTAAACAAATGATATGTGTCAGAGAATAACGAATACTTTCACATCGATACAAAAGTTAGTGGGATTGTGAAGGACAGTGAAAGTTCTAGAAATCAAGACCAGCAAGGACTAGAAAGATTTAATTTTAATAGAGTGGATGAAGGGACGATTGTTTAGGAACGTAGAAGATATTATTTGTCTTCGATGATGCTGTGTCTCATTAGTTCCGTTTTATTTCATGTTCCTGAGAACTAAATTGTTGTTGTGTGTTTTTGATGTCCTGCACCAATGACTGTCAGACTTTTTTCCTAAACTTCTCGCAAAAACTTTGAAGTCATATCTCATAAATTACGAAATTTATTGAAAAATGCTTGCACAGCAGCATTTATTCGATTAATACCTGTAATATACTGGACCAACATCTATAATACAATGGATCAACATTCAAACCCACATAAACATTTTGAGAATCCCTTTACGGAAGATTCAAGGACTTGGTCAGTTGAGTGATAATAAAATAATCAATCCATGGACATCACTCGTTATTTTTCTCAAATTTATTCTCTGTTACAAGCGTCTCAATAAAATATTTATTTTTTTGTTTCTAGAGAGACAGACTCTTACAAAATATCACTTGAATTAATGTGAGTACTTCTACCACAAGATAATTAGCGAAAAGGCTGGACAATTTTCATGTGGACCGGTGGTGTAAATGCCCTCTATGCTAGCAGGAGGTCCACCTAACTGGTCGTAGTCACAGAAGGAGCTACCAAAGTTTAATGGTATGGATTCTTATCGTGTCGTTAGTCGGCATTACCACAAGAGTCCGAGATTATGTCTTGTTTTATGGACTGTCTCCCCAGGCCACAGTGTTCGGGTCCAGGCGGTGGTGGGTCTTTAGTGCCACGCTACTGACTTTGACTATCACTGTGTTGTCTCCTCAGCTCTCCTATCACAGCAGGGGAGGTAACGGGGGAGACGCAGTAGGAGAGGGAGGTAACGGGGGAGACACAGTAGGAAGGGGAGGTAACGGGGGAGACGCAGTTGGAAGAAAGTAACAGGGGAGACGCAGTTGGAGGGAGGTAACGGGGGAGACGCAGTAGGAGGGGGAAGTGAAGGGCAGGACGTGACTATACACAAATAGGAGGGTGAAGATACTTATAAAACTCTGCTGAGTGGTGAAGAGGGTTATGACTGCTCTGTGTGTGTGTGTGTGTGTGTGTAGGGGGGGGGTAAATATGAGCTATCTAATGTTAGCTAAACGGGCCCATCTTATCAATACATCTGCTGAATTATAAAATATGTTCAGTGACGCGTAGGTGAGCGTTAAGTCATACATGATTGTTTCTATTCTACGTCAAGAAAAATACTTGAACTACACACACACACAAATAAGAGATACTATGGTTGTATAATTAGGCAAAGTAGAGGGCAGGAGAGCTAGGGGTAAGGCAGAGACTGGGATGGATGAATGAAATTAAAAACTGGGTCCCCAGAGATACAAAACCTTGGGGGATTGGTAAGAACAGCCCGAGAACGTTTAGAGTGGAGGACTGTGGTCGCCAACCCCCAGATTGAGAGAGAGAGAGAGAGAGAGAGAGAGAGAGAGAGAGAGAGAGAGAGGCCAAGTGAACCTGACGAGAAGATGGTTGCCATGTTCTTCACATTAAATGGAAAAGACAAGAGCCCAAGAATTGACATTACAGAATATTTATTTTTCTCACACGAAAACATCACAAACTTCATGTAAGTGTAAGATACCGCACCGCACATTAATTTTTCATATACTCAAATTCAATATCAAAATAAGTTAGTTTAAAATCGTCACACGCTTGAGTTCGACTACAAGTATCAGAGTATCTTGATAGTGATTCACCTCACTGAAATATCTCAAACCACTGAGTAGGATAACTTCCCTTTTGAGTGCACTGACTTAGTCCTTTGAGTGCGTTATATTAAACTGTTATTTAGGATGCATCATTGTCTTGAGTGAGACCACATTGTAATCTGGGGGCGAAGTCACCTGACTCATCGAATTGTTTTCTAAGGGTTAAGCCATTGCACTCAAGAAGATAAGTCATCGTAGTTAGGGGTTAAGTCATCTTAGTTAGGGGTTAAGTCATCGTAGTTAGGGGTTAAATCATCGTAGTTAGGGGTTAATTCATCGTAGTTAGGGGTTAATTCATCGTAGTTATGGGTTAATTCATCGTAGTTAGGGGGTTAAGTCATCGTACTCAAGGGAGTTGGCATCATACTCAAATGGTTAACGCGTACTCCGGGGTTACGCACTGTACTCCGGGGTTACGCGATCGTACTCAGGATGTTAACTCATCGTAAAGTGAGGATTAAGTCATTGCACACATGTGGTTAAGTCATCGGATAAAAGGGGTTCAGTTACCGTACTCGGAGGGTTAAATAATTACACACTGGGGGTTAAGTCACAGTACTTAGAGGGTTAAGTTATCGTAAAATGAACGTCAATTCATCACTCTCAATAACCATTTTTAATTTAAAGTCATTTGTTGTCAATCCCATGAGTACGATGAATTAACCCCTTGAGCAGGATAACTTGGTGACTTAAGGGGTTATGTCTTACTCCTCAAGGGATTAATTCAGGAAGGATTTAGACATACGTACCCAGAGGCGTAGTCGTCCTACGTATGTCTCTTCACGGCTGTCTGACTGGGTAGTTTGAACCTGTTCCAGGGTTGGTCCACCGAAAATGGGGTGATTCCTTATCTGGACAAGTACTAGAGCAGCCCTTCAGAGACTACACAGGTCTCCTCGAGGTCTGCAGCCCACTTAACAAATTGGTCTACTCATTCATTGGCCAAAATGTTGCAACGCTTGGGAATTCAGGTCACGATAACTAATTTGACGCTTGACTGAAACTCGTTAATGATGACACCCTGAAGCTAATTTCAATCAGTAGTACATTAATTACAAGCTTCGGGTTCTCCCATAAAGTCAATGAATTCACACATTTATCATAATTTGATGTTACAGAAATTGACGAGGCAGAAAACTCATAAATATTGGATTAATTAATGACAACGCTGGCAATATATTTATTTATTTACAATGAAAGATGCCAACACACTTAAGATAATACAAAAAAGTTTCTCACACTCAGTTTCATATGAGATGCTGGTGACCTTAGATCTCTGTTATATAGTTAAATGTACTAAATCCAATTCAATTTATCCTTGTATATAAGAGTTGAAACAAAACAGCTTTGTACTGCAGTTGTTTTTCTTCTAAGTTTTGTGTAATGACTAAAAAACTGTACATTTGTCCCAACATTCAGTGTAACTGGATTACATGCGAAGGGAAAGCAGCTTCATATATGTCTTTGGGTTGATTGAACCTTAACTTCATAAAATCCGTAGAAGTAAAAATAAATAAAACGAAAAACGACAAAAGTGCCGTCTGAGTGTATTAAGCAAAGGTACAAGTCTATCGAGTTACAAATTAATTTGTCAAAAAATACATTTGTGACGATTAAGTGTAATTTTTTAAAGAAAGTAATAAAAAGCTACGCAGTAAAAATACTGTGTTGTTCGTATGGAGGCAACGTAAGGTGCTGGGTGGACGGAGGGTTATACTGTTAAAGTCAGGTGGCGTTATTTTCTGGGGACGGTCAGTATAAGCACACTCCCACCTTACGTAGGTAATAGAGAGGAATACGACCACTTTCTTCTGGTAATAATAAAAAATGATTTGTACATAATATTTAAAAATAACACCTTACTGAATATTGAGCCAAGTGAAGGTAACCATCATGTTTAAAACTACCTTAACTCACTGTTAGACTCCACCTCAGCCGTAGTCTTCGTCTGCCTGGAGGAGACAGTTTAATGGTAGTGTGTAGCTCCCTGGGTACAGTCACTTGCGGCGTTCACACAAGATACCTTTCCTATTATAATCCTTTATTTATATTCTTAGTGCTTGATGTTCTCCAAATAATTTACACACACACATATACACACATAATAGTTGACGACTGTTATGAAACCAATCACTGATAAAATCCGATACCATAACAAGTGACACAGATAGTTCACACGACTGTGGCCACTCTGGACCGCTTTTATTATATGCTCAATTCTTTAAACTGTAAAGGTTATATTTGATTCACTATTCACATGATGTTTCAGTGGCACACAGTTAAAGTATAAGAATAACAATTTTAGATTCATTTTCACAATCCCTCCGCTGGGCCTCACAAAGCGAGTCATTTGAAAAAGTTTTACATGCCCTGTACCAGAAGCTACACTAACACCAGGATCTTATAGTTAGGCGACATAATGTAGAGTCATGCATTTTGAGAAACGCTGTAGTGCAGAGCGTATGTGTCTATTTCTGTCTTCTTACGGTAAAATTCTGAGCTGGATAACAGAGGGAGGAGTATTAAATCTAGGACTCTCGTTCTAGATTAACTGGGTTAAGTTAATGATTCTTGTAAAGTTACTACCAGCGGTAGTAACAACAGTGGTAGTAACAGCAATGACAGTAACAACAGCGGTATAAACAACAGTGGTAGTAACAACAGCGGTAGTAACAACAGTGGTAGTAACAGCAATGACAGTAACAACATTGGTAGTAACAACAGTGGTAGTAACAACAGTGGTAGTAACAGCAATGACAGTAACAACATTGGTAGTAACAACAGCGGTATAAACAACAGTGGTATTAACAACAGTGGTAGTAACAACAGCGGTAGTAACAGCAGTGGTAGTAACAACAACGGTAGTAACAGTGGTAGTAACAACAGCGGTATAAACAACAGTGGTAGTAACAACAGTGGTAGTAACAACAGCGGTATTAACAACAGTGGTAGTAACAACAGTGGTAGTAACAACAGCGGTAGTAACAACAGTGGTAGTAACAACAGCGGTATAAACAACAGTGGTAGTAACAACAGTGGTAGTAACAGTGGTAGTAACAACAGTGGTAGTAACAACAGCGGTATAAACAACAGTGGTATTAACAACAGCGGTAGTA
>NW_024725926.1:10000-83069 GCF_018991925.1 Homarus americanus
ACAAGACACAAACCGCATCAGGGCACGGTTAGTTAACGTTCAACGTGATATATTATACTGTCAGGCAGTCAAGCACATTGTGAGGTGAGATAGAGTGCAACAGGCTGTGTCTTCACGACATGGTGTGACTGGACCTGGTGCCTCACACAAGCTGTACCTTAATTTGTCTTCTCTAGTAGTAGTACACACAGTAGCAATGATAACATGAAAAGTGGCAATGACTGTTTTATTCATCTGGGACGATAATTTAACAGTGTCGTAAATTGAGGACTTTGTCTTGACCGAATTAATTAGTGAGCTGGTAAAAAATTTCTTAGTTTACCTAATAGTGATGTAGGTCCCAACCCTCCTCACTGATAGTGCACATTACTCTTAACATCATATTCTTAACATATTATGCCTGAGATTTTCATAACGCAGTTTACATTAATTTTGTTTTTATTTAAATTAATATTGTAATATATTCTTCAACACATTACTGTCAATTGAGCGTTACACTCCTGTTTCACCTGTTAAAACTATCTTTTAGCTCCATCAGATAAACAAAATTTTTCATCTCAATGTTGTCTTCTCCACTAATATACTGAACTGTTTACATGCGGGAGTAAGAGATATTTGTTACAGACATCAGTACCAGCACCACTACCCACACTCTTCTACATAAAGTCTCTTATGGTGAGTGGCCGACCGACCACCACACTAATGTACTGTCGTCACCACCACATTCATGGCCTCCACTGCCCATTACAAACACATGCTAGACAACGCCAATCCTCACCTTCTATCTAGCCTTCTTCACTCTCCACTTCCAGTCCATGCATCATATTGACTCTCCCTCTGTCCCTACAATTTCACGGTTGAAAGACCCTCCCATTCTCTCCCTTTCCATCTTTTCCTTCCCCTCTGGTCCCCTCACAGCCCGGCCACCATCCCATCACTCCCACGAGGTAATAAGTGTACACGGTCGTTCTACCCCCCCCACCCCCCCACCCCCCCGTTGTTGGGTCTCTCTCTTTTACACTTTCCTTACCACTTGTCCTCTTTTTAACGTTTATTTTATTTCTGTATATATTCATCTTCTCTTCATCTAATCACCACCTTCCCATCAACTCGTCTCCTTCACTTCGTTCATCCATTTACTATACTCCGTTTATTTATCTCCTTCCCTCCGTCTATCTATCTCCTTCCCTCCGTCTATCTATCTCCTTCCCTCCGTCTATCTATCTCCTTCCCTCCGTCTATCTATCTCCTTCCCTCCGTCTATCTATCTCCTTCCCTCCGTCTATCTATCTCCTTCCCTCCGTCTATCTATCTCCTTCCCTCCGTCTATCTATCTCCTTCCCTCCGTCTATCTATCTCCTTCCCTCCGTCTATCTATCTCCTTCCCTCCGTCTATCTATCTCCTTCCCTCCGTCTGTCTATCCTTCCCTCCGTCCTATCATCTCCTTCCCTCTCCGCCTATCTATCTCCTTCCCTCCCTAATCTATCCTCTCCCCACTTCCTCCGTCTATCTATCTCCCTTCCCTCCGTCTATCTATCTCCTTCCCTCCGTCTATCCTATCTCTTCCTCCGTCTATCTATCTCCTTCCCTCCGCCTATCTATCTCCTTCCCTCCGCCTATCTACCTCCTTTACACCTTTTAACACTCCCCTACCTTCCCTCCCCTTCTGTTATCTGTAAAGTCATCCAATTACGTGTATTTCTTAGTCTATGTATAGGGAAGTTTACCTGGACACATGAAATATGAGGTCAAGTACTTCAGAAGTTTTGGGATTTAAAAGTTTCAAACCAATCTCTTAAAAAGAGAGAGAGAGAGAGAGAGAGAGAGAGAGAGAGAGAGAGAGAGAGAGAGAGACCTTTAAAATACTTGTGTCGACTCTTTTTAAGTAATATTTAACTCAGGGAGGAGGATCGTGGGAGGGGTTGAGAGCTACCAAAGTAAAAAAGTTCAACATTTCGCGACCAAATAAGTTTCTTAAGGTTCGCTCAAACGAATTATCCGCTTTCACTCGAGTGTGGCATCCATCTTAAAAGTTTTCCACTCCCTCACTTCAATCCACATCATGTTACCACCTCACAGCCGCCTTGCCTCACCCACCCCCGTGTACAACATCTTGTCAACTCACAGCCGCCTTGCCTCACCCACCCCCGTGTACAAGATCATGTCACTTCACAGCAGCCTTGCCTCACCCAACCCATGTACAAGATCATGTCACTTCACAACAGCCTTGCCCACCCCCGTGTACAACAACATGTCACTTCACAGCCGCCTTGCTTCATTCATCCCCGTGTACATCATCGTGTTATCTCACAGCCGCCTTGCCTCATTCACCCCCGTGTACATCGTGTCACCTCACAGCCGCCTTGCCTCACCCAACCCATGTACAAGATCATGTCACTTCACAGCAGCCTTGCCCACCCCCGTGTACAACAACATGTCACTTCACAGCCGCCTTGCTTCATTCACCCCCGTGTACACCATCGTGTTATCTCACAGCCGCCTTGCCCCACCCACCCCCGTGTAGAACATCATGTCACCTCACAGCCGCCTTGCTTCATTCAACCCCGTGTACACCCATCATGTCATCTCACATGCCTTGCCCACCCCGTGTAGAGACATCCTTGTCACCTCCCACAATACTTGTACCCCCACCCCCGTGTAGAACATCATGTCACCTCACAGCCGCCTTGCCCCACCCACCCGCGTGTAGAACATCATGTCACCTCACAGCCGCCTTGCATCATCCACCCTCGTCACCTCACCAACGTGGTATTTCATAACATATCACCTCAAAGCCGTTTTCCCTCTCATAGTATCTTTAGTAACACTCTCTTACCTCACAGCCTCTTTGTTTCACTCTCAGGTTACACCAGACCAACTCCGTGTGATACCAGACTAACTTCTTCACTCACTGTCACACCAGACAGACTTCCCAACTCTCTACACAGAGAATTACTTTTCTTTATTCAGTGTGACACCAGACAGATTTGTCCCCTCACTTTCACTTTTTTTACCATTAAGGCTTCATCAAGTTACGACAGTGACTCCTAGCGAATATGGGAATGAAGCCGGCATCGACATCTGGAAGCCAGTTTTTTTGGCTTGGCCTGGGCTTCAAAGTTTTCTAAAGGCTTTGAAGCCAGAGGTTTGGCTTCGGCCCCATGTCCGAGGCTCCTAGCTCACTTCACTTATTGTGAGGTGCCACTTGGATACACTGATCACTTCCACCTAGCGTAAGATGATCAGCAAATATATAGTCAAGTTTTACTCATATTACTACAGCACTATTCTGTTGTCGCCACTTAGTGTCTATTCAGGATAAAAATACCAAACTCATTTCACTATTCTTTCACTGTTCACGTTCTGGCGAGCGTGAATGACAGAAAAGCTGTTTTCACCTAACATCATTGAATAGAGTTAACGAAATAATTTTATTTTTACTGTTTTATATATATATATATATATATATATATATATATATAAAAATACAAGAGAATGTGGTAATATACACAAGACGGGATTGAAGGGGAGCAGCACGGGGTGAAAGAAGGCAGCACGGGTGAAGGGGAGCAGCACGGGGTGAAGAGAAGAACGAGGGTGAAGGAGCAGACGGGGTGAAGGGGCGGAGCAGGGAATGAGGAGGCAGAGGTGAATGGGAGCTGACGGGGTGAAGGGAGCTGCATGGGGTGAAGGGAGCAGCACGGGGTGAAGGGGAGCACGCGGGGGAGCAGGGCAGAGGTGAAGGGGCAGACGGGGTGAAGGAGCAGACGGGTGAAGGGGCAGAACAGGGTGAAGGGGCTGCATGGGGTGAAGGGGAGCTACGTAGGGTGAAGGGGAGCTACACGGGGTGAAGGGCAGCACAGGGTGAAGGGGCAGACAGGGGTGAAGGGAAACGAACAGGGTGAGGAGCGAACAGGTGAAGAGACAGGCTGAGGAGTGAAGGGAACGGAGCAGGGGTGAAGAGGAGGAGGGTGAAGGAGCAGCAGTGGGTGAAGGGGAGCAGACAGGGTGAAGAGAGGCAGAAGGGTGAAGGAGCAGACGAGGTGAAGAACGGAACAGGGTGAAGGGGAACAGACTGGGGTGAAGGGGAGCAGCAGTGGGTGAAGGGGCAGACGGGGTGAGGGGAGCAAACGGGGTGAAGGGGAGCAGACAGGGTGAAGGGGAGCAGACTGAGGTGAAGAGAACGAACAGAGGTGAAGGGGAGCAGAAGGGGTGAAGGAAGCAGACAGGGTGAAGGGAGCGAACAGAAGTGAAGGGGAGCAGACGGGGTGAAGGGAAGCAGACGGGGTGAAGGAAGGGAGCAGACGGGGTGAAGGGAGCAGACGGGGTGAAGGGAGCAGACAGGGTGAAGGAGCAGCAGTGGGTGAAGGGGAGCAGACGGGGTGAAGAACAGACAGGGTGAAGGGGAGCAGACGGGGTGAAGGGAGCGGACAGGGTGAAGGGAGCAGACAGGGGTGAAGGGGAGCAGGGTGAAGGGAAACGGGCAGGGGTGAATGGGAGCTGCACGGGGTGAGGGAGCAGCACGGGGGTGAAGGGAAGCTGCACGGGGTGAGATGGAGCTGCACAGGGTGAAGGGAGCAGCACGGGGTGAGGGAGCTGCATGGGTGAAGGAAGCTACACAGGGTGAAGGGAAGCAGACGGGGTGAAGGGGAAGCAGACGGGGTGAAGGGGAAGCTGCACGGGGGTGAAGGGAGCAGACGGGGTGAAGGGGAGCAGGGGTGAAGGAAGCTGACGGGGTGAAGTGGAGCTACACAGGGTGAAGGGGAGCAGCACGGGGTGAGGGAGCTGCATGGGGTGAAGGGAAGCTGCACGGGGGTAAAGGGAAACAGACGGGGGTGAAGGGAAGCTGCACGGGGTGAAGTGGAGCTGCACAGGGTGAAGGGGAAGCAGACAGGGTGAAGGGGAGCTGCATGGGGTGAAGGAAAGCACGGGGTGAAGGGGAGCAGACAGGGTGAAGGGAGCAGACGGGGTAAAGGGGAAGCAGACAGGGTGAAGGGGAGCTGCACGGGGTGAGGAGCAGACAGGGTGAGGAGGGCAGAGGTTGAATGGGAGCTGACGGGGGTGAAGGGAGCAGACGGGGTGAAGG
This sequence comes from Homarus americanus, assembly GCF_018991925.1. Classification (NCBI taxonomy): domain Eukaryota; kingdom Metazoa; phylum Arthropoda; class Malacostraca; order Decapoda; family Nephropidae; genus Homarus; species Homarus americanus. The sequence goes on from NW_024725926.1 coordinate 15,088, forward strand.
GGCAGACAGGGTGAAGAGGGGGCAGACAGGGTGAAGGAGCACACGGGGTGAAGGGGAGCTGACGGGGTGAAGGGAACAGACAGGGTGAAGGGAGCAGACAGGGTGAAGGGGGCAGATGGGGTGAAGGGGAGGGCTACACAGAATTGAAGAAGGGAGCAACACGAAGGGGTGAAGGGAGCTGCATATAGGTGAAAGGGAAGCTGCACGGGGTGAAGGGAAGCGGAGCGGGGTGAAGGGAAGCAGGCAGGGTGAAGGAAGCTGCACGGGGTGAGGGGCGCTGGGGTGAAGAAGGGAGCAGAGGGGGTGAAGGGAAGCTGCACGGGGTGAAGTGGAGCTGCACAGGGTGAGGAGCAGCACAGGGTGAAGGGGAGCTGCATGGGGGTGAAGGAAGCTGCACGGGGTAGGGGAAGCAGGCAGGGTGAAGGGGAAGCTGCACGGGGTGAAGTGGAGCTGCACAGGGTGAAAGGGAAACAGACAGGGTGAAGGGGAGCTGCATGGGGTGAAGGGAAGCTGCACGGGGTGAAGGGGAGCAGCACGGGGTCAAGGGAAGCAGACAGGGGTGAAGGGGAGCTGCACGGGGTGTGAGGGAACGGAGCCAGGGGTGAGGGAGGGCAGGGTGAATGGGAGCTGACAGGGTGAAGGGGAGCAGACGGGGTGAAGGGGGGCAGACAGGGGTGAAGGGGCGGACAGCAGGGTGAAGGGAGCTGCACGGGGTGAAGGGAGCTGCACGGGGTGAAGGGAGCAGACGGGGTGAAGGGGGAGCAGACGGGGTGAAGGGGGCAGATGGGGTGAAGGGGAGCAGACGGGGTGAGAGGGAGCAGACGGGGTGAAGGGGAGCAGAGGGGGTGGGGAAGCAGACGGGGTGAAGGGGCTGCACGGGGTGAGAAGGGAGCAGCACAGGGTGAAGGGAGCTGCACAGGGTGAAGGGGCAGGCAAGGGTGAAGGGGAGCAGCACGGGGTGAAGGGCTGAGCAGGGTGAAGGGGAGCAGCACAGTAGAAGAGTTACACTTTAAGTGATACGTCTAAAATTGTACCTCACAACAAAGCGGAGTTTGTCTTAAAGTTTATAGGAAATACGGCCAAATAGTTACAGCCAGCACGAGATATACACATATCCTACATTAAGAAGTTATAGGTAATGTGTAAAAAGAATATGTGGCTGAGGAAGGGAAAAGGTTTGAGGAATAACATATGAGAAAGAGTAGGTGGTGGTTTGACAGGCTTACGTGCATGAGCTTGGAACAAAATTATGGTAACAGCTAGTGTTGTGTCTATTCGGTATACAGTTTGTATCTAAATAAGCGCCGTGTGCTGGTAAAACATTGAGAAAAATAAGAAGTGGGTCGGGACATTATTAAGCGACATATAGCCAGGTTACAGTACTTCCAAAAATTTGAGCTTATTCAGGGATGCGCTGACTTCATAACGACTAAGCGTTGGGAGCAAATGAGGAAAGATCATTACTGAAAAGAAGAGAGGCTGATTATTGTCTTGTTAAGGGAAATGAGCAGTGCTCGAGTTTCTGGAGCATTAAAGGTTACAGGGTTTATGTATAAAGGATGATTTTTGAAGCGAGATTTTAACCGTATACTTTACGGTGCGTGGCTACTGCGAATCATAATAAGAAAAAGAACGAGATCAACGGCACGGCAAGGAGAGAAGTCTGAAGCAGACTGAGTCTAATGAGAATATACTGTACAATAATCAGTGTGTAATTTAACTGTAAGTGCACAGTTAATGCCGAGGGATTACACAGGAGAGATCAATAAGAATGAAGCTTGACAAGAAGAACCTAATACCAAATTGTATTTATTTTTTTTTTTTTTTAGATATTCTAAGCAGTGAGAAACTATTTATAATGTGATCGACAGCTGTCAGTATTTGAATGATTTGATCCTCCAGTGATCAGTCAGGAAGAAACCAACATGTGACTTTTTTCAATAAATAGTGTTGGGAAAGACCAAACGTGTCGTTGTCAGTTCTATTCACCAAGGCATCCCTTGCCAAAGAGTAAAATGAAGATTTAAGATCTTTGAAACAGATGTTTTGAAATGGTGAAAGTATTATGACACAGAAAAACACTCTGAAGTGAGCAGTTCTGTAAAATGAAAATTCAAACAAAAACGTCAATGACCCTCCCAGATGTGTGGTGGTGGCACTACTGAGTGCAGCTCGCCAGAACATGGAATGTGGAAGCATCTATAAAATAGAGAAAGCGAAAAAATTTCCTTGCGAATGTATAGGGTTGAATATTTTCTGGAAAGGTTACAATGGCTGACTGTTTTGCCAGTTTTTATGTGCACCAAACTGAGTAGGCGAAGTGCCTCAACACCACACCCAGTCCACAGATGACAGGAGTACTGAGAGCGTACATGACTTAAAGGATAAGTAAGGCCTAATGCTGAGCATAAGTGTAAGCTTCGTTGAAGTAGTTTTGGCAAAAGTTTTAACGAAGTTTGTCTCTGTAACGCTTGAAGAAAGATCAAACTTAAAATCTCATTGTTTTGGGATAATGGGCTGACGGTATTTTCAAAATGTATGTTAAACTGCGCTTGTTACTAGACAATTATTATACAAACTATCTTAGTACCATTTATGGAAACCAAGTCAGATTCTCCTCATTCAGCGATGTCAAGTGTTCCTATAAACATAAGAACGTCTGTTGTCTGGCATTAATAATTTTGTCTGGTGAGACTGAGACATTCAGCATGAAGGATTTATTAGTCATCCGTACATGTGTCAGTATTGTTTGCCAATGTAAGATCACTGAAATGTATAAAAAGGAGACGAAGGGGGAATATTGCAAGTAAGGTTCGGGACAAACAATGTTTAATGTTCTGGAGATGTAAAGAGATACAGGAAGTGTTTCATCATTGTACTGTATTGGTCAACGTGTATATTGTTGTTTTCCAAGTATTTTTGGCCAATTCCGTAACTTTTGAGGTAACTGAGTCTAATAATGATGCACGGTAAAAGTCTAAACATTTTACCACTGATTGTGGCTACACAGCTTTTTCAGGACTACCGAGGATTTCTATACAGAGGTCTAGGTTATTAGGGGCAGATAAATTATCGTGGATATGATGTATGTTTTTAATAACATATTGTATAATAATCTAGTGCAAAGTGAAGACCACGTTACTGATTATAATGAGAGAGAGAGGTAGGGGGGGTGGGTGTTTATGTCCGTATGTTATCTGTACCCCACATATGTTATCATAAACATCATTACAGTGTAACAAAACGATGTCAAGCCACAGTTTAGCGTCAATTCATCAGATAAAAACCAGGAGCGTCCTTAATTTTATCTCCCGCAAGAGCAGTAAATAATAATATCTCACCCTGTATTACATATAATAGAGTTACAGAGTTAGAGTTACGTAGGAAGATCAGATACCGAATACAGTTGTCAAGACAGAATAAAGTTGAAACTGGTTGAGAACTCTGGATGCTCTCAAGAAAAGTGTTTGGTAAAAGCCACTTGAAAACCTGCCGAGAAACGGTGAGGGGAGCGGGAGCCTGTGTTATGTTTACTTACTAGTGTAATACTAGTGTCTGAGATCCTAGTGCTGTTTTTTTCATTGGCTTGTAACCGTCTGCTTGGTTACTTTTTATGTCGATTAAAAATTATGTGGTAGTTGCACGCACGCATCGATATAAGGAGACATTGAGAGAGAGAGAGAGAGAGAGAGGTTACACTCTCGTTTGCCAACTCGCTGAAGCTTGGTAATGATCAGGGTATAAGAAAGTGTAAGCTGGGCGACGGTGAAGCTCCACAGAATACTAAATAGGCTGCATTGTTCTCTTCCCAGATGCCGACATTTACTTCTGTGTGTGTGTGTGTGTGTGTGTGTGTGTGTGTGTACATAATAGAAAGAGATGAGACAGAGATACAATCACAGAGAAACACTGAACGCGAAACCGATTGATGTAATATTAAGCAAAACAGTTACTCCACACATAGAGGAGGTAAGGGACAGTTTAATAGCCAAAACAGTAAAAGTCGACGACAAAGTACTTCCGTACATCAAATACCATCACAACTCACTTATGAAGACGAAATTCATTTACGTTTTATCAAACTAAATCTTCCTCACGGTGTTTTAAACAAAGTGTTTATTCATGTCCCGTCCATATTAATTTAGCTTTTTACAGACTAACAAATTTATATTTAGGGTTCGCTGCCACCTGATGACAGTAATAACTGTTTCTCTGATAAAGAATAAAACAGAAAACCCACGCGACCATAACAACAACTGATCTTGTACACGTGGCTACAACATGAGTTTGTATACACGGATGTTCCACTATAAGTCCTGTTTTTAATGTAACCTTCAGTTTGGTTTTAAGACGAACTACTAAACTGACATGGCAATAGTCGACGATAGTTAGAAAAAAAATTAACTTAGACTTTTGATAAACTTTCCCAAACATTGATAAAACTTTAGAAATACGCAAAACATTATCAAAAATAGGAAAATATTCGTATTCTTGAATTTTAGGCCATAAAGTCAACACATGTGGTACTATTGGCGGGGCTAGTCAAGGTAGGACGGGGCAAGATGGAACAGAGTCAGGATGTGGCGCAGGCTGGAACTGGGAAATCTCTCTCTCTCTCTCTCTCTCTCTCTCTGCAAATAGTGTGACTATTTGGTGTGTGTGTGTGTGTGTGTGTCAACCTTGACACGTGAGGTGTGACGTCTTCCTCTTGTGTGTGTGTGGTGGTACCTCCCTCGTCTCCTCCCCCCTCTTTTTCCTGCCACTCCCACTCCCTCTCTTCCTCCCACTCCTCCTCCTGCTCCGCCTCGGAATCGAAATGATGAGTATGACGATCATCCAGCTATGAAACAATGATAAAAGTTAAGAACATAAGAAAGGAGGAAACTGCAGCGGGCCTATTGACCCATACTGGACAGTACCGTTTACACCCAACCCCTATTGCTCATATAAGCATCCAACCTATGTTTGAAGCTATTCAGCGTATTCGAGTTAATGATGATATTTGGTAACTTGTTCCATTCATCCACTACTGTTTCCAAACCAGTGTTTACCAATTTCACGCCGAAATCTAAATTTGTCTAATTTAAAACCATTGTTACGAGTTCGCTCCTGGTTGGATAGTTTGAGTACCTTTGTAATGTCCCCATTGTTTAGCCCTGACTTGCATTTATACACCTCTATCATGTCGCCCCTCACTCTACGTCTCTCGAAGGAGTGCAAATTAAAATGCTTTAACCTGTCTCTGTATTCAAGGTTCCTAATGCCTGGGATTAGTCTTGTCATTCTCCTCTGAATTCTTTCCAATGATTCTATATCCATTCTGTAATACGGTGACCAGAACTGAACTGCGTAATCCAGGTGTGGTCTCACAAGCGCTAGATATAATTTTAAGATGACCTCGCTAGTCTTGTAACTAACACTCCTTTGTATGAACCCAAGTACATTATCAGCCTTGTTACGAGCAAAAACACCTTTTTTACTTGGCTTAAGATTCCTACTTATCATTACTCCTAAATCTCTCTCGCAGTTGGATTCAACAATGGCATTGTTGTTCATCTGGTAACTGGTTTCCCTGTTTACATCTCCTATACTGAGTACTTTACATTTGTCCACATTGAATTTCATCTGCCATTTTTCCGACCATTCGAAAAATTTGTTTAGATCTTCCTGTAGTTTTGCAGAGTACTCGTCAGATTTAATTACACGTCCTATTTTAGTGTCATCAGCAAATTTACTTATGTTGCTGTCTATGCCGATATCTATGTCGTTTATGTATATAATAAATAATAATGGTCCAAGTACTGAGCCTTGGGGAACTCCACTAGTGACGTTGCTCCAATGCGATTTAGTGCCGTTTATGCTCACTCACTGTTTCCTGTCCCGTAACCACGCCCTAATCCATTTAAGGATATTACCTTTGATGCCTTGCCCTTCTACCTTTCTAATTAGTCTTTCGTGGGGGACTCTGTCGAAGGTTTTGCTAAAGTCGAGATATACCACATCATAATTGTGCCCCTCGTCCACCGATTCGAAAACTGATGAAAAGAATGTTTATAGATTAGTTAGACATGAACGCCCGCTTGTGAAGCCATGTTGGGAATAATTGATCAACTTGTGCTTCTCCAGGTGATTTCGAATAGAGTTTGAAATAATTGATTCTAGTAATTTACCTACTATTGATGTTAGACTGATTGGGAGGTAGTTAGAGGATAGTGATCTATCCCCCTTCTTAAAAATCGGTATTACATTCGCTATCCTCCAGGATTCTGGTACTACACCTGTTTTTAAGGACATGTTAAACAACTTTGCTAAGGGCATACTAAGCTCTTCCTTACATTCCTTTAATACTCTGGCAAATATCTCATCGGGACCAGGTGACTTATTAGGCTTCAGTTTGTCTATTTGCTTATTAACATCGTTACTAGTCACTACCATCTCGCTTAATTTGTTTTCTTCACTATCTCTGAATAGAGTCGGTGCCTCGGGTATCATGTTTACATTTTCGGTGGTGAAAACTGTTGAAAAATATTTATTCAGATTATTACTCATTTCTCCGTGGTTATCAGTTAGCTCGCCGGTGTCTGAACGTATTGGTCCAATCTTATCTCGTGTTTTAGTTTGATACATTTGGTAGAATCCTTTGGGGTTTGTTTTCGCCTCCCCTGCTTCCTTCAGTTCATAGTTCCTCTTAGCTTTTCTTATCTCGGTCTTAACCGTACCGGCCAATAGTTAGTGTGTGTGTGAATCTATTATCTATATAAAACAAAGAAGTATGTCTGTTTGTTTGTGTGTGTGTGTGTCCGCATGAGAATCTCGGAAACTACTTTACCGATCTGTAGTGATGATGGATGGTGTTATATGTAGTGATGATGGATGGTGTTATATATAGTGATGATGGATGGTGTTATATGTAGTGATGATGGGTGGGGTTATATGTAGTGATGATGGGTGGTGTTATATGTAGTGGTGATGGGTGGTGCTATATGTAGTGATGATGGATAGTGTTATATGTAGTGATGATGGATGGTGTTATATGTAGTGATGATTGGTGGTGTTATATGTAGTGATGATGGATGGTGTTATATGTAGTGATGATGGGTGGTGTTATATGTAGTGATGATGGGTGGTGCTATATGTAGTGATGATGGATGGTGTTATATGTAGTGATGATGGATAGTGTTATATGTAGTGATGATGGGTGGTGTTATATGTAGTGATGATGGATGGTGTTATATGTAGTGATGATGGGTGGTGTTATATGTAGTGATGATGGATGGTGTTATATGTAGTGATGATGGGTGGTGTTATGTGTAGTGATGATGGATGGTGTTATATGTAGTGATGATTAGACAATAAAATAATAAGTTTAATGCTAAAAAAAATATACTTTGCTGTACCGTTGCAGTGGAACTTACATACACCGGTAATGAACTATTGATGGAAGAAGTTGTTTTGGGGACTGAACAGTGAGACAATGTTGAGCCTCCCGGAGGGTGGCGTCCTACCGTGGCCTAGCGAATGAGCGGCGTTTCTGCTAGTAATAATATAAATGTAGAAAATTAATAAATATCGAAGTGATAACCGTGGTAACATTCTGATGTTCTTATTACCACCATGCTATTGTACTATTTCAGATGATAATAAATGTTACATAATACTTCCTTGAGATAAATGTACAGTATATATCAGGTGCTTACAAGAGACGTCTGGCTCTCAACTGGCTCAGCCATGTTAATGTTATGATTTTTATCGACTCCGTATCTGTGTTCTTCTGGCTAAATAAATTGTTTCAATATCAAAAGTTTCAACCAACCAACAAAGTGTGTGTGTGTGTGTTTTGGCTGGGCTGCAGCCAAAGGTGGTTACCGTCCTGTAGGGTGTGTGTGTTTTGGCTGGGCTGCAGCCAAAGGTGGTTACTGTCCTGTAGGGTGTGTGTGTTTTGGCTGGGCTGCAGCCAAAGGTGGTTACTGTCCTGTAGGGTGTGTGTGTTTTGGCTGGGCTGCAGCCAAAGGTGGTTACTGTCCTGTAGGGTGTGGGTGTTTTGGCTGGGCTGCAGCCAAAGGTGGTTACTGTCCTGTAGGGTGTGTGTGTTTTGGCTGGGCTGCAGCCAAAGGTAGTTACTGTCCTGTAGGGTGTGGGTGTTTTGGCTGGGCTGCAGCCAAGGTGATTACAAATCCTGTAGGGTGTGTGTGTGTTTGGCTGGGCTGCAGCCAAAGGTGGATTCTGTCCTGTAGGGTGTGTGTGTGTTTGGCTGGGGCTGCAGCCAAGGTGGACCGTCCTGTAGGGCGTGTGTGTTTTAATGGGCTGCAGCCAAGGTGGATTCTGTCCTGTAGAGGGTGTGTGTGTGTTTGGCTGGGCTTGCAGCCAAGATTGGATTCTGTCCTGTGGGTGTGTGTGTGTTTTGGCTGGGCTTGTGGTGGATTACTGTCCTGTGGGGTGTGTGTGTGTGTTTGGCTGGGCTGCAGCAAGGGTGGTTACTGTCTGTAGGGTGTGTGTGTTTTGGCTGGGCTGCAGCCAAGGGTGGTTACACAAATCCTGCGGGTGTGTGTGTTTTAACAGGCTGCAGCCAAAAGGCATTCTCCCTGTAGGGTGTGGGTGTTTTGGCTGGGCTGCAGCTAAAGGTGGTTACCGTCCTGTAGGGTGTGTGTGTTTTGGCTGGGCTGCAGCTAAAGGTGGTTACCGTCCTGTAGGGTGTGGGTGTTTTGGCTGGGCTGCAGCTAAAGGTGGTTACCGTCCTGTAGGGTGTGGGTGTTTTGGCTGGGCTGCAGCCAAGGTGGTGCAAATCCTGTGAAGATTGTGTGTGCTGGCTGGGCTGCAGCCAAGGTGGTTACAAATCCTGTGAGGTGTGTGTGTGTTTTAGCTGGAGCTGCAGCCAAGGTGGATTACAAATCCTGTAGGGTGTGTGTGTTTTGGCTGAAACACAGCCAAAGGTGGTTACAAATCCTGTAGAATTGTGTGTGTTTTGTGGGCTGGGTGATTACAAATCTGTAGGGTGTGTGTGTTTTGGCTGGGCTGCAGCCAAAGGTGGTTACCGTCCTGTAGGGTGTGTGTGTTTTGGCTGGGCTGCAGCCAAAGGTAGTTACTGTCCTGTAGGGTGTGTGTGTTGTGGTTCATTGTATTCATTTTTGGTTCAGCCGTTCATCTTGCTTTAGTAGGAAGTTCACCAAAGAGCGAACTTCGGTGTTGAACTGTTCCCGATGTTGCTGAACAGATTATAGGCTGGTTTCTGAGGGAGGTTTAGTGGAGATGAGCACCCAATTGTGCTTGCCCTTTGGCCGCACGTACATTTTGGTGGAAAATTCGGCCCAGTATTTATAAAAGGTTTTGACATCTTTTAATGGGGTGGAGCTTCGTCCAAAGCTTGGTGGTGGCAGCTTGCTGGTGTTTTGTTTGCATTTCATCTCCCAGAAAGAGATCTCTCGGAAGAGCTTCTGGAAAACGCTGTAAAACTTGGCGTTGGAGTCTGGGGGGCCGGAGTATGACATACTTGAACGGTTTATTGACAGATTTACTGTCACTTGAGGTCTGCATACGAATGTGGGCATTCGTTTGGGTGTCGTCTCCTGGGTCTCGGGGGTTGTGTCACTGGAGCCCCTGTCCAAGAAGTGACCATTGCGCAGCACTTCATAGGCATCTTGTAACTCTTGAAAAGTTTTTGTGGCTTTAGGGTCGTTGGGGTTCTTGTCTGGATGGCATCGTCGTGCCAGACGAAGGTACGCGTGTCGGATCTCTGTTTCGGAAGCGTTAAAAGTAACTCCCAGTGTTTTCCACGGGGAAGTCATTTTTTAGATTATTTATCAGGTGTCAATTCAAATGGGTTATCAAGTAGAAATGAAATTGACGAGTTCAACTTGCAAAAGCCTTCCCAAGATACACAGGTTGGAATTTCAAATACCAGTATAGTAAGGACATTCAGATAGTGAAGGACATTCAGATGGTGAGGAACACTGTAGTCGCCTGGTGATGGGGTCAAAGATGTGAGGATAGTTTGAAGTATGTAGTGAGGATAGTTTGATGTAGTGAGGATAGTTTAATGTAGTGAGGATAGTTTGATGTGTGTAGTGAGGATAGTTTGATGTGTGTAGTGAGGATAGTTTGATGTGTGTAGTGAGGATAGTTTGATGTGTGTAGTGAGGATAGTTTGATGTGTGTAGTGAGGATAGTTTGATGTATGTAGTGAGGATAGCTTGAAGTGTGTAGTGAGGATAGTTTGATGTGTATAGTGAGGATAGTTTGATGTATGTAGTGAGGATAGCTTGAAGTGTGTAGTGAGGATAGTTTGATGTGTGTAGTGAGGATAGTTTGATGTGTGTAGTGAGGATAGCTTGAAGTGTGTGTAGTGAGGATAGCTTGAAGTGCGTAGTGAGGATAACTTGAAGTGCATAGTGAGGATAGCTTGAAGTGTGTAGTGAGGATAGCTTGAAGTGTGTGTAGTGAGGATAGCTTAAAGTGTGTAGTGAGGATAGCTTGAAGTGTGTAGGAGGGTGATAGCTTGAAGTGTGTGTAGGAGGATAATGAAGTGTGTGTAGTAGAGGATAGCTTGAAGTGTGTGAAAAGAGGAGATAGTTTGAAGTTTGTAGAGGATAGCTTGAAGTGTGTAGGAGGATAGCTGAAGTGTGTAGTGAGGATAGCTTGAAGTGTAGTGAGGATAGCTTGAAGTGTGTAGTGAGGAGAGCTTGAAGTGTGTGTAGTGAGGATAGCTTGAAGTGTGTAGTGAGGATAGTTTGAAGTTTGTAGTGAGGATAGCTTGAAGTGTGTAGTGAGGATAGCTTGAAGTGTGTGTAGTGAGGAGAGCTTGAAGTGTGTGTAGTGAGGAGAGCTCTCAAGTGTGTAGTGAGGAGAGCTCTCAAGTGTGTAGTGAGGAGAGCTCTCAGGTGTGTAGTGAGGAGAGCTCTTAGGTGTGTTGTGAGGATAGCTCTTAAGTGTGTAGTGAGGAGAGCTCTCAAGTGTGTAGTGAGGAGAGCTCTCAAGTGTGTAGTGAGGAGAGCTCTCAAGTGTGTAGTGAGGAGAGCTCTCAAGTGTGTAGTGAGGAGAGCTCTTAGGTGTGTTGTGAGGATAGCTTGAAGTATTGTATAGTCATAGAGGCTCCTGGACCGAGTGTTGTGAGGCTCTTGTGTTCACCTGAATAGTTTAAACCAACTGCTTAGGTGAGAAACAACTTGTACAATAAATTACTCCTGGTTCAGTTCACACACACCGGTAGGCGACGTCTTTATTACTAATCAAAAGCAATAATAATAATAATAATAGACAGGTAAGCAAGTGAGACGGGAGGGGGAGAAAGAGGCATACCTACCCGTCTCTCTCTACCTGTCTCTTCCTTTACGGGATGTGGCACCTGTCAACCCGTCACCGTGTCAACAGTATAGTAATTTAAAGACTATAAAAACTAACACAGCCTCTGCCAGACAAGATGACGTCACATAGTTCAAGGACTGACTGGCGGGCGTCTCTTTGCAACGCCCCCCCCTCTGACGCCACGCCCCCCCTCTGACGCCACTCCCCCTGACGCCCCCCCGAGCAGTACAACCAAATATTACAACTCAGGAAGTGTGACATGCCGGGCCGCGTCATCAACGGGATTTAACTGACTCACTGAGGTCAGGATGAGTCGGCAGTAGCGGGAGTCCGGTGTGGGCGGCGGACGAGTGTGTAGATGGTGGTGGTATGGGGGGGGGGTGAGGTGGATGGTGGTAGTGGTGTGGGCGGCGGGTGAGGAGTGGTGGTGCAGGCGGCGACGGGTGGTGATGCGGGCGGCGGGATGACACCAGCTTCACGCACGATGGGCTGGAAGTAGACGCCCACTGGCAGTGATCCTCACACAGAAGCACCACCGACCTCCTCCTCTCGTCTTCCGGGTTGAACTTGGCCTTCCTCTCCTCCTCCTCCTCCTTCTTCCCCTCCTCCTTCCTCATTCCTAACTTCATCTCTTCTTCCCCTTTCCGATTCCCTCCTCCTCTTCCCGACTTTTTCCTCCCTTTCCCGACTTCCTCCTCCCTTTCCCGACTTCCTCCTCTGCCTCCTCCTCCAGCGGCGCCTCCGTCAGCAGGGGGGGGGGGAAGACGGTAAGGGCGAGTGTAGGTGTTCTGGGTGGGCAGGGTGGGTCGTCATTAGTCAGGGCGACTGACGTGTTATCACTACCCAAAATAGGCTGAACAAGTAGCTAGGGTGGGTGTGACTTGACCTGACCTGACCTGACCTTACCTTACCTTGTCTCAGGTGACCAACTAACTAATGAGGGAGGGAGTGGTATGGCGCCGCAGGAGTGAAGGGAGGGGGCGGGGGTTACCTGTCCTGGCGGGTGTATTCGCCAGACCCCAACAATAATAGCCAGAGGTAGTGGTGGTGATGGCCGGGGACGATAATGGTGGTGGTGCGGTGGTGGTTGTCGGTGGTGGTGGTGGGTGTCGATACGGTGGTATTAGTGGGTGTCGATAATGGTGGTAGTAGTGGTTGTCGATAATGGTGGTGGTGGTGGTTGTCGATAATGGTGGTAGAAAAAGATGTCGATAATTTGGTGGTGGTGGTGGTGGTTGCCTACGCATGGTGGGTAGTAGGGTGTCGATAATGGTGGTAGTAGTGGGTGTCGATAATGGTGGTAGTAGTGGTTGTCGATAATGGTGGTGGTGGTGGTTGTCGATAATGGTGGTAGTAGTGGTTGTCGATAATGGTGGTGGTGGTGGTGGTTGTCGATAATGGTGGTAGTAGTGGGTGTCGATAATGGTGGTAGTAGTGGTTGTCGATAATGGTGGTAGTAGTGGTTGTTGGTAATGGTGGTGAGGCCAGTAGTGGTTGTCGATAATGGTGGTGGTGGTGATTGTCGATAATGGTGGTAGTAATGGTTGTCAGTAATGGCTGGTAGTAGTGGTTGTCGATAATGGGTGGTATTAGTGGGTGTCGATAATGGTGGTAGTAGTGGTTGTCGACAATGGTGGTGGTGGTGGTTTATCGATAATGAGTGGTAGTAGTGGTTTGTCGGTAATGGTGGTAGTAGTGAACATGTGGTGGTAGTAGTGGTTGTCGATAATGGTGGTAGTAGTGGTTGTTGGTAATGGTGGCGGGCATTCACTAATGCATGTACTGTATGTCCCCTCTCCACCTGCACCCCACCTAACATACACGTGGTAAGACGATAAAGAAAAATATCCACACATCCTCGTTCATATACTTGACTTGCACACGAGGAGGAGGGCAGAGGTTGCAGGGGAGAAGGGGGAGGTGCAGGGGAGGGGGGAGGTGCAGGAGGGGGAGGTGCAGGGGAGAAGGGGAGGTGCAGGGAGAAGGGGGAGGTGCAGGGGAGAGGGGGAGGTGCAGGGAGAAGGGGGGAGGTGCAGGGAGAAGGGGGAGGTGCAGGGAGAAGGGGGAGGAGGAGGCAGGGCAGAGGTGGTGTTTGACTGCTTGTAGAGTAGGTAGGTAATGTGTAGGGTAGAAAGTGGCCATGATGATAGGGTAGGTGGACGGGATATAATGGTGATTGGCGGTAGTAACACCTGGGAGGCCAGATTTGAGTGGTTACCAAGTCTGATTGCTGTTAGTAGTGGGTGGTGTGGTGGTTTTGGACTGGTTGTTGTGGTAGTGGGCTGGTTGTTGTGGTAGAGAACCTGTTTATATACTCGATTTAGGGTGTGTGTTACTTCCCCTTCTCCTCCACCTCTTCCCCTTTGCGTCTCCTCTTCCCCTCCTCCTTTTCCCCTTCCGTCTCCTCTTCCCCTTCAAATCTCCTTTTCCCTTCCCCTCCTCTTCCCTGCCTCTTCCCCTTCCCCTCCTCTTCCCCTTCCCCTCCTCTTCCCCCTCCACCTGCTACATACACACCACCTCTTTCCTTCCCTCCTCCCCTCCACCTCCTCTTCCCCCCTCCACCTCTTCACTTCCCCCCTCCTCGCCACTTCCCCACTCCTCTTCCCCTTCCCCTCCTCTTCCCCCTCTTCCCCTTCCCCTCCTCTTCCTCCCATGCTGCCAGGTTATATATAGCTGTAGTCGTTATCTTTACAGTAATAGATAATAATAATGGTTGTTGTTACTAGTAATATTTGTGTTTGTAGTTGATAGTAGTAGCAGCGGTGGGGTGCGTCGTGTCCTCCTGGATGAGTGACGGAGGAGGCCAGGTCACTCACTCATACTCCCACTCACTCACTAACTCTAAAACTTGATTAGTCGCATCCTCTCACAGAGTCTACAAGAGTACATACATACATACAATACATACATACAATACATACATACAATACATACAATACATACATACATACATACAATACATACGTACATACAAAACATACATACAATACATACATACAATACATACATACATACAATACATACATACAATACATACATACATACAATACATACATACAATACATACAATACATACATACATACATACATACATACATACACTCATACATACATACCGTTGTATCCCGAACGCCAAGAAGTTAACTAAATGTAAGAAGGAGGAGGAGGGGGAAAGAAGAACGAGAGGGAGGGAGGAAGATAAAGCAGCAGAAGAGAAAGAGGAGAGGGAGGGAGGGGGGGATAAACCAGAGAAAGAGGAAGAAGATAGAACAGGTGGAGAAGAGATGGAGAGAATGGCTGCCTTCGTATCGTCGTCTTGAGGGGCAGGAGTGAGGTGTGGGGCAGGTTGTATCCAGGACCATGTTGGAAATACCCAGTGGTCTGCCCTGCCCTTCCCTACACCAACCTGTCCTGCCCTCCCTGTCCCTCCCTCTCCTTCCCTGCCCTACCCACCCTGCCCTACCCACCCCACCCTGCCCTACCCACCCCACCCTGCCCTACCCACCCGCCCTGTATTGAACACATCCCTCTACCACCATCACCATTATTATTGCCACCATTATCACCATCACCACCATAAGTAGATCTGGCGACCTTAGAACTGACCAAGTCTTAATGGTTAGCTTAGTTTGGGTTGGGAGTGTTAAGACTGTTTCATGATCAGTCAGTCAGTCAGTCAGTCACATCCTCGTTTAACAACCCTCACTATTATTGTTTACATAGGCAACGTTCGCGTGGTTGACTGACCGACAGAAAACAGCTGAGAAAAGAAGGCAAAAAATGTAAAAGACGTTCTATAAATAACTCCAAAGACAATTTCCCACAAGAATGACTCAATGGAGAAAGTTTCCGTACGAGAATGACTTTGATTTTTTTTTCACGGGGAATTTCAATTTGGTCATCACACGCCTCGAGTCTTCGTTATTGTTGTGTTTTCGGTTTTAATTTTATGCCAATCAGAAGGAGTTGTGACGTCATCGGTGTTCGTGTACGGGGTATCCGTCTTGAGAGGGTTGGGGAGAGTAACTTAGGGGTGATAAGAGGCGAGTACAGGTAGTGGGGTTGGAGGGGAAGGGGGGAGGGGTAGGTGTATTGGGAGGGAGAGGGAGGGGTAGGTGTAGTGGGAAGATGGGGGGGGGGCAAGTAAAAGATCTAATCTGACCTTCTAAAGTTTAAACGATGAGCTATTTTGGGTACTGAAAATGTCAACCTGACTGCTTCTCTTTCTCTCATTCTCAATAAACTTCCGCAGGTAGATCATTACCGTCAGGTCAGACAGGTGTGGTTATAGGTGAGAGTGGTGGTGGTTGGACCGAGGTCAAGTGGACCAATACGGTCAGATTCCGGCGAGCTCACTGATAACGATGGAGAAATGAGCAATAATTTGAATAAATATTTTTCAACAGTTTTCACCACCGAAAATTTAAACATGATACCCGAGGCACCGACTCTATTCAGAGATAGTGAAGAAAACAAATTAAGTGAGATAGTAGTGACTAGTAACGATGTTAGTAAGCAAATAGACAAATTAAAGCCTAATAAGTCACCTGGTCCCGATGAGATATTTGCCAGAGTATTAAAGGAATGTAAGGAAGAGCTTAGTATGCCCTTAGCAAAGTTGTTTAACATGTCCTTAAAAACAGGTGTAGTACCAGAATCCTGGAGGATAGCGAATGTAATACCGATTTTCAAGAAGGGGGATAGATCACTATCCTCTAACTACCGCCCAATCAGTCTAACATCAATAGTAGGCAAATTACTGGAAGCAATCATTTCAAACTCTATTCGAAATCACCTGGAGAAGCACCGATTGATCAATGATTCCCAGCATGGCTTCACAAGCGGACGTTCTTGCCTAACTAATCTATTAACATTCTTTTCATCAGTTTTCGAATCGGTGGACGAGGGGCACAATTATGATGTGGTATATCTCGACTTTAGCAAAAGCCTTCGACAGAGTCCCCCACGAAAGACTAATTAGAAAGGTAGAAGCTCATGGCATCAAAGGTAATATCCTTAAATGGATTAGGGCGTGGTTACAGGACAGGAAACAGCGAGTGAGCATTAACGGCACTAAATCCCATTGAAGCAACGTCACTAGTGGAGTTCCCCAAGGCTCAGTACTTGGACCATTATTATTTATTATATACATAAACGACATAGATATCGGCATAGACAGCAACATAAGTAAATTTGCTGATGACACTAAAATAGGACGTGTTATCAAATCTGACGAGGACTCAGCAAAACTACAGGAAGATCTAAACAAATTTTTCGAATGGTCTGAAAAATGGCAGATGAAATTCAACGTCGACAAATGTAAAGTACTCAGTATAGGAGATGTAAACAGGGAAACCAGATACCAGATGAACAACGATGCCATAGAGAAATCCGACTGCGAGAGAGATTTAGGAGTAATGATAAGTAGGAACCTTAAGCCAAGTAAACAATGTGTTTTTGCTCGTAACAAGGCTAATAAAGTGCTTGGGTTCATACAAAGGAGTGTTAGTTACAAGACTAGCGAGGTCATCCTAAAACTGCATCTTGCTCTTGTGAGACCACACCTGGATTACGCAGTTCAGTTCTGGTCACCGTATTACATAATGGATATAGAATCCTTGGAAAGAATTCAGAGAAGAATGACAAGACTAATCCCGGGCATTAGGAACCTTGAGTATAGAGACAGGTTAAAGCATCTTAATTTGCACTCCCTTGAGAGACGTAGAGCGAGGGGAGACCTGATAGAGGTGTATAAGTGGAAGGCAGGGCTAAACAAAGGGGACATTACAAAGGTACTCAAACTATCCAACCAGGAGCGAACTCGTAACAATGGTTTTAAATTAGACAAATTTAGATTTAGGCGTGAAATAGGTAAACACTGGTTTGGAAACAGAGTAGTGGATGAATGGAACAAGTTACCAAATATCATCATTAACTCGAATACGCTGAATTGCTTCAAACATAGGTTGGATGCTTTTATGAGCAATAGGGGTTGGGTGTAAACGGGACTGCCCAGTATGGGCCAATAGGCCCGCTGCAGTTTCCTCCATTCTTATGTTCTTATGTTCTTATTACTGGCGTCCTGTACAGTAGTTTACTCGTTCCTCTTGTAATAACTACTCAGATAATCCTAGTCATACGCCCACCTTACCGCTACTGTTTATTAGACAGTAATTGTTCTATCTTTAGGAAGAAAGAGTAGACAATATAGGACATGGTTTCCGTCATGTTGAAATATGTGTGTCCTTATTCTGAATTCAAACAAGGTTAACATGCTCCTTGTTGTGTTTTTCCCCATACATGCAGCCGACATTGACGATGAGAAAGTTACAAGTGCGTCAGGATTGGGCATAACTATAATGAGAAACAGAAAAAATACATAAATTTCCAGAGCTAGCAGTTCACAGTTTGACAATGGAATGGTACAGTCATGGACAAAAGTTCGCTCCCCGTGGTGAAACAGAGTCACGGACATGAGCCTTCGAACTTACTTACCCTGACTGTCGTTTGGAGCGGCTGTGCTGTTTTCCTTCATTTTGGGTCGATGCTGCTTCACTTTGGGAGGAAGCGAACTTTTGACCCCGACTGTACAGAAGAAACACAGCATTTAGAATACATTATTAATTATTGTTTTACAGGCTGGGAAAATATCAAAACAAAATCATTTCTTGTCTCTTTAAGGCAATACGTCTGAAAACATATTATTCTTGTTTGCCATATTATTATTCAAATATAATAGATATTCATCCTGAAATTAATAGCAATTGATAATAATATACAGTTCTGATAATATAAATAAAAAATTCGTTAACCAGTTAACGTTTAATTAGCAAAGTTGCCGCTGGGGAGCTCCTGCCAAGACACCGACCATAACACTACCACACATTACCGTTTAGACACCCGAAAACTATTCACTATAACCGACCATCGGGTTATAAATACTTTCGGAGAGAGAGAGAGAGAGAGAGTATGACGACCTCCCTTAAACCACACCGCATGACCTAAGAAGTCTTCCCTGAGAGCTGTTGGCTGCAGGACGGTCAAGCATAATGGCAGAAGTTCTTGTCCAAACTCCCAGCGACACTGGGAATTATTATGATGAGAATGAAAGCGATGATATTTATCTTCTTTTTTTTAATACACTGACTATAAATCCACAGTTGCGTCTCAAAAATTAAGATTATAATTAATATATCAAGAGGAGGACTCAAGAGGAGGACTTAGTGTGTGTGTGTGTAAAAGTCGGTGTAATAAAGTAGCTGTGGCAGCAGTAACCTAGACAGTAAAGGCAGTAAAGCGACAACACTATAATGAGGGACACAAGGCCACGAGTCTCTTTAAGTGAGGTGGAGAAAGAAAGGGAGAAGTTAGGGGAGGTAAGGAGGACTAACCAGAGGAAATAATGATAAGAGGAATATGGTTAACAAGGAGAGATGCTGAGAGAAGATGTGTAGGCCAGATGCTGAGAAAGAAGACGTGTATAAGAGATACTGAGAGAGAAAACGTGTAGGAGATGCTGAGAGAGAGGACGTGTAGGAGAGATGCTGAGAGAAGAAGTGTAGGAGAGATGCTGAGAAAGAAGACGTGTAGAAGAGATTCTGAGAGAGAAAACGTGTAGGAGGTGCTGAGAGAGAGGACGTGTAGGAGAGATGCTGAGAGAGAAGACGTGTGGAAGAGATACTGGGAGAGAAGACGTGTAGGAGAGACGCTGAGAAAGAAGACGTGTAGGAGAGAAAGGAAAGTGACAGATGAAGGAGTACATTAAGAGTGGAGGATTGATAAAGTGAATAAGGTGAAATTATCACAACAGCATACAGTAACCAGAAGCAAATGAAAATGTGCAGTCACCCACAAAAGTCCTGTCGTCTCTCATCCTGAACCAGGCACCACGAAATTCAGACTCGTGAATACGAAGCATTTATGGAAGGAATAATTATGCATCAGTGTCTAGTGCTTCGGGTTCACGAATCTGAATCTCGGGGTTCTCGGGGTCCGTAGAACAGCAGGACAGGCGACAGGACTTTTGTGAGTGATTGTACAGAATCATAAAGCTCAAATCTAGTCGACTATGATGGCTCAGCCGTACATTTGTGACACTGGACCTACAACTACAAAATATGGCAACACCACTGTTATGAAAACTGTATACTGTATGCCGGGACTCATGTTAGTTCAAAGCATTTAAATGGAGTTGGTAAAATGTTTAAATTTGCCGAACAATATCAACGACGACCACAGTATTAAATTACACCAAAATTATTACTCCTAAATCTTGGCTTTTAGTGTCCCAAACCCAAATGAGCAACAACTAATGATCTTAACTTTCTTTACCCCTTTGAGAAGGATAAAAAAAAAGACCAGGGGGTCACATGTTAAATAAGGTTATATAATGCAATGTCACACAAAAAAAAGCCAGCGACAGGGAATATTTACGTCTTGGGCAGCGTATGGCGGCTGAGGTGTCGTGGGGAGTGTAAGAGGGAGGATCTACAAATGAAATCGCTTAAGAAAGTCTTTGGTGTCACTTTGTCGGGTTTTTTCTATAATTAAGTTCAGTGTTGTCCATGAGGTGTGTCAGTGAGGACCAGAGTATTGTGGTTTGGTGTGTCGGCCAATTTGGTATTCCCATAATGGTTCCCTACCTAAGTACTGGCCTTAAGTAATGGTGTTGAATATTTAATAATCGCGGAGAATAACAAAATATTCACCTTATGAATACTCCTGCACATTAAAACCGAAGAATCAAACGCTTCACATCAGCAGCCTATACAGCACAGTATATCGGATAACATAATGTTGTTAGCTTCTTTTGCCTAATCAAGAGTCTTGATGCAGTCTACGGCCTGACCCTGCCATATTTCATTTACTTGTAGTAAATCAGTAGTCAAATTGCTTCTTCCCAAAATAACTTAAACTCATGTCTGCAAGTATAAATAGTAACCTTCACAAGATAGAACAAACGTATTCTATAGTACAGAAAGAAGCAGTCACGTGCACAGCATCATAACCATGCATACTTACACATTTGCTGACAATGAAAGTCAGGTAAGTCCTGTGATACTACAACTTTACCCTCAGAATCACAACTACTTCACTTACAACGTGAACCAGTGAGTGACCCGAGGAAGGTGAGTTTTTGGAACGACAGAGAGGTTTGCATAACGACCAGCAAAGCGACACCCACACTCAAGTTCGTCACTAGGATACAGGTAATCAGGCGTATCGGCTCATGAGGGAAGGTGGGAGACGAGGAAAGTAAACGGTGAAAATAAATGTGTTTTGTGAAGACGACGAAGCTCGACAGCAATATTTGATGATATTTTAGTCTGAGTATTATATGACTTGAGTAAGGTGTTATCGATCTAGAAATGGTTAAAATGTAAACTGTTTACATTATAAATGTCAGCATAATAATGAAAACAACGACGCTGGGTGAATGACGTCAAATTTTCTACACCTATCAGGCGAGTTACAATCAGAAACGAAATTGGCGGATTTTTTTTTTTTTTTTGAAGAGTGACCCTGACCCCCCCAGCCTGTGATCCCAAAAATAAATAAACAACTTTAGGTGTTCATAACGATGCCTACTAAGAAATGTATAGGACAGCTGCGCTGACAGGTTTCCAATTAACACCACAGATTAATACACCTACTGACTAAAGGACACATGGCACTAATGACAATTCGTCTCTGGTTAAAATTCAGTTATCAAAAACAATATAATTTGCGATGATACCGACGATGTCAAAATTCATACTGTTACGCCGTCTCTTAATTTACTTAAATATCCAGGTTCTAGGCGTAACCAAACAAAAAGTGAAGTAAATTATAAGAGAATAAAAATAAGTAAAGTAAAACTTTAAGCATTTAATTGATTAAATATTAACACAATAAAGAGCCTCGTAGGCTGTCACAACAAATTGATTCACCATCGAAACTTTTAAGACACAAGTGATACAAAACATCGAAACATCAAAAGAATAAAAATAAAGCATTGGATTACGTTAACACTGCATAAACATGTAAAAACTATCACTGAAATTAACTAACGTGAAACAACACTGAATTACTTGAATACAACTAAGCAAATACTGATGGACACAAACAGAGACATAAATAGGTACTCACATAGATATACCACATTGGTGGCGACAGGAACAACACAAATAAATTAAGTATAAGTGACACTCAAAGGATGTGGACTGTATGACAGGAGAATTGAACTGACTCAAGTCAGTTGGTGGGTCCTATATATAAGGTCGGCTCCCGCCACGCGACCCGCCGGTGGGTCGTTTAACGATGCAGATGGTCGTTAGAGAACAAAGAATGCTGGTTACAATACAAAATAAAGAAATAAGATGGGCTTGAACAAATAATGACAGTTAAAACCTTAACAGCACAGGGCAAGGTGACTAGAATATATAATAGTAAATTTAACACATCATTACAGGAATAATATGGAACATGGGAGCATGTTATATATAAAAAAAAAGAAAAAATACGACACGGTCGTAACAATGTCTGTAGTGGCAGGATGGGCATCTATAGTATGTTTGTCAGTCTGATGTGTCGACACCCCTGACTTTAACATATACCATAATGTATACATGGGACTGACTGGAAAAATACACATCGAAGATAAACCCGGCAACAGTTATAATTTATGTCAGGTAATTCTTTAGTAGTAGTCTAGTAACACTAACTAAGACGAAGAGGTATAAAGACAACCTCCTCCTCCAACAACAATAATAATAGTAATAATAATAATAATGCAATCTAACACTGTTTTACAATTCAGATAATACGTGAAAAAGGTCAAAGAACAAATTGAATCAAAATCAGAGAGTAGCAAAACAAATATCTAAAGACGTAACTACACTCCTCCAGTGCGACACAATTAATGAACCATTATATTAAAAAAAAATATACAATAGTAAACATGTACTGTAAATGAACCGATAAATATATGAGAGAGAGAGAGAGAGAGAGAGAGAGAGAGAGAGAGAGAGAGAGAGTCCGTAAATCAAATTCCAGGGGGCAGGATCTCCAATGGTCCGGCCCTAATGGAAACAGAGCTTCCACAGACTACTTTTCAACAAGACTGTGGCTGGAATCTTTCCAGCAGGAGTCGTATAGTCTCCCCTCGCCACCAGGACGCATGAATGACACGATGAATAGAGAAACAAATTCTCTTGTTATACACAGGAGTACACAAACATGCATACACACACACAAACGCACACAAAACACAAACTCGCACTGGTAAAAACAGAGCGAACGCAATTAAATGTATTCACAAATCGGGAAAACGTGCGCACAGAAAGTAACTCAAACATATATACACACATTCTTTTATATGTGAAGAGGAAACCCGCTTTGTTTTGTTTTGCTTTTTCTTTCAACGCAGAATTCGTCGACAATTGAGAAACGAGTCAAGTTTCTACATGGTGTCAAGAAAGTTATTCAGAATGATTTAAAAATGTCACATTTCTTATGTTAATATATCTTTGTTTAATGTTAAATATTTTGAGGCTTCTTATTAAGCTTTGGAAACAATAAATTACCTCGTATTATTTCTATTATTGTAATTATTATTAATATTATTATTATTATTATTATCATATTTCTAGTTAATGTTAGTTTTTACAATATTATTATGCTTTATACTTGATGTTGACTTTATTACTATTGTCATTTACATTGACTTTCATGACAAGCGTTCTCAAGAAAAATAATTAGTTTCACAAGTTCACTATTTCATTCGCGCTCTGGAGTACTCAGGGTGCGACCGACTCAATCAGGCATGCACAATACACATAATCCAGGTACTTTTTTCTTAAGATGATGAACAGTAATAACAACCCTCCCTAGCCCACGGTGTTCTTGGTGTATAATCTTTCGTTATTATATATTTCCGCGCAGATAACTTACTATAGTTGTCACCCGGTAATAAAAAATGAGCCCATCGATGGGGTTCATGAAATAGAAAAATTCCATTAGACTTTTATTTAATACTGAATGAAATGGCTAATAATTCAAAGTTCTGTAAATGCAACAGCGTCCATAGACCGAACAAAAATATCTCATATATTTTAAAACACGAAACTAAATAGATTGATAATTGTAAATAATAATTAAAAACAGCGTATAATAATAATAATAATAATAATAATAATAATAATAATAATAATAATAATAATAATAATAATAATAATAATAATAATAACACTAATAATAATTAATAATAATAATAGCAATAATATCACTACTATTAATAATAATATTAAGAACAGGTATCTGTGACGTTCCCTGGGAGATATATAGTAGACACATCACCTGAGGCACCTCCACCCCCCAAACCCCTGCGGATACTCAGACCGCCACATCAGTAACGGAGTAGCAGGGGAAACAAAGCCTGACGCATGTACCTATGGATCCCTTTGAAGCCGATAGCTGCATACAACACCTCATAGCGGGAGAGAGTGAGAGAGACAGCCGCCCGCCCACTTCCGTTCAGGTTTCTACGATGTAACACTGGATCTGTGTATCACTGTAGTACACTATTGCCATTAGCTTACTGATCACTATAGCCAATACTAGCGATCACATTAGGTATTGGCACCTTAACTGGGTCCCAACTCCTCCCACAGCCTGATGACTACTGTAATTTACACTTCTTGCGTAAAATCAATTTGTTTTTACGTTGCAAATAAATGACCTTTACTACAATGGCGCTATTAATAGTACTGGGGGAGTTACAATCTGTCCCAAAATGGTATTTGTGTGTGGATGTGTGTGTGTGTGTGGGGGGGAGGGGGAGGGGCTTCACACAGCTGCACATCATAGATTGTACTTATTGAAATTTGAAACACACACGCTACTGTTTTCTCTCGTTCAATGATGTGTTTTTTTGTGTTTATTGAGAACGACACCACCAACAGTGCCTCCGCGTATCACTGTACTCTTTCTGGTGGTCATATTAATGGGTGAGGTCCTCTCCTTCTGGTGGTCACATTAATAGGTACCCCTTCTTCTGGTGGTCACATTAATGGATACTTATTCTGGTGGTCACATTAATGGGTACCTCTCCTTCTGGTGGTCACATTAATGGGTACCTCTCCTTCTGGTGATCACATTAATGGATACTTCTTCTGGTGATCACATTAATGGGTACCTCTCCTTCTGGTGGTCACATTAATGGGTACATCTTCTTCTGGTGGTCACATTAATGGGTACCTCTCCTTCTGGTGATCACATTAATGGGTACTTCTCCTTCTGATAGTCATATTAATGGATAAATTCCTTTAAGAATCATATAGTACGAGTACTATTCTGATGACCACGCTACACGAGTACATGGCGAGGCTTACTCTATGTACAAAAATAAATTATCTTACATTGGAAATTAATGCTATCGAATAAACAATGAGCATTGTCTGTCTGCTTATCAGTGTGGTTGTTCGTTCATTACAGCTATCTGCTTGTTAGTGTCGTTGTTCCCAAATCACGGCTATTTGTTTGTTAGTGTGGTTGTTCGCTAATCACGGCTATTTGCTTGTTAGTGTGCTTGTTAGCTAATTACGACTATTTGCTTGTTTGTATGGTTGTTCGATAATCACAGCTATAGTTTTAAAGATAGAGAGCTGATATTTGACATGGCGATGTGCATGTAACCCAAAAGTGTCATGAAGGTGGAATTTTTTAAGGACTGGCCCCAATGGTCGCCCCCACCCCTAGAAATAAGACCTCCTCATTAAAACATCTATTTTTTTTTCCACGACGACGGTCTTTAAGATAGAGCTGAAATTTGTTATGCTTATATAAGTTGCCCTAAGAATGCTCAAGAATATCCATTTGGGAGTTGGCCCCTAACTAAAAGTGGGCATCCCTCCCAGTGTGCGACCACAATTTTTCACATGTAAATATGATATTCGGTAAGGTCATTTTTTGCTTGCGTATTTAATTTGGCAAAAAGACAAGCACGGGGTATGAGTTGCCTCTCTAATTCTAGGGGGGAGGGACAACGACTGATACCCCAGTTAGTTAATGATATAAGGGTCTAAACCCCCTGGATATGGTGTCAACCTTTTGAGAACAAATAAGTTACGCCACTGAGTAAGATATCTCGACTCATTGAGTGAGATGACTTGACCCCTTACTTGTAATTATTTAAACCCTGGCACATAATTTACAAATTATTAAGGTGTATTAAGACACGATCATGCTGAACTTACAAACATTTCAAGTAAGCAGATAACGAGGAATGTAAACTAAATACTTTTTCAGTTAGTTTATAATGAAAATATACTGAACTGAACAGTTCTTGATTGAAATATGAAAGATAAATGCAACTGATTGCGCCATAGTCCAATAAAATAAAAACATGGTTTGTTTAATAATTTTTCAACAGTCATGTTTTTTCAACCCTGATCTTAACCGTTTTAAATACAATGACTAGTCCCGTTGAGTAAGCTGACACTGTACTCGGGGATAGTCATCTTACTCAGGAAGTCAAGTCATCGTACTCATGGGGTAGAGTCATCGCACTCATGGGGTAAGTCATCGTACTCACGAGGTTAATTCGACGTACTCATGAGGTTAAGTCTCCGTACTCATGAGGTTAAGTCATTGTACTCCTGGGATTAAATCATTGAACTCAGGAAGTTAAGTTATCGTACTCAGGGGGTAAGGTCACCGTACTCTGGAGGTATGTCATAATACTGTACTCAAGAAGTTAAAGCTTACCCAGTGACCTTGATCCTAATGGGCCCACAGTCCTAATGAACGACACACTGGCCTGACCTCTTCTAATCTAACCCAACTTTTAGGATTGTGACTCCGTCCTAACACACCTCAATCATAATGTTTAAAATGGGTTGGGTTGGGTTGGGTTGGGTTGGGTTGGGTTTGGGGTTGGGTTTGGGTTTGGGTTGGGTTGGGTTGGGTTGGGTTGGGGACTGTAAAGTTTGGGAATAGTCTAGTCTGTAACAGTTCTGATTAATTGAATGATGGGTGACCGTTCAGATGGGTTCTTGGCGTCAGATTGGTCATGGAGGTGATGTCATGAACAGATACATCCATTAAAAAAATATTAGACATTCAGAAATCGATTCCTGATCTGTCCTGATGGTTTCTAATGGGTCCTGATGGGTACCTGTGTAGAAGACCACATACATGAGTAAGTACAGCTCAGTACAACCCATCCAATGAGTAAACGAAGTACATTCCGTCGTCCCATGAGTATAGTTCAATGCCACAGTTATAGCAGCATGAGTACATCCCTTCCCATGAGTAAAGCAGAGTGCGGTAGAAAGTAAAGTTCTTGACATAAGTAAGTCTAGGGACCATGCCATACCCCGGTTATAGCAGCATGAGTACATCCCTCCCTATTGACTGGAGCTTGTACAAAGATAAATACAAACGAAACGAATATGTAAATCCTACCTCACGTAATTAAGGCAATGCTGTTTTAATCCCCAGTGACAGCTTACGCCTATAAACTCTTTTAATCCTACGAACTGCCTTTCTCTTTTGGAAGATAAAATAACAGCACTCGTCATTTCATTTATATACAGGTAAAATATCCTACAACCTCAACTTACCTGGTCATATGAAGCTTTAGAAATAGTATGTCTGTCTTTCTTTCAATCGTAACAAGACTCAATTTTATAAAGGTTGATTAAGAGTGTTGGAATAAAAGATTTCAGATGGTTCACCTTGTACATTAGCTTAGGGACATTTGTACACAGTGATATCTGACCCTCTTATCCTTCTCACAGATATTATCAACCCTGGATATGCACGCACCCCCCCCCCCCCTACTCACTAGCTGACAATATTAGCCCTAAACTGAACCAACCAATGCAAGCACACACACACACGCTATAACAACCCTTTATAAATGGTATATAAAAAAAATAACATACATATCCTTTAAAACACTTTCAAACTGATAATGAAGACCCCCACTACGTCCCAAATCTGTTCACTGTGTACAGAAAGTAAAACAAACAACAACTCACTCGGTACTCAGCTGACAGGTCACGACGGATGACCACACTACCACTCTTTCAGCTGACCACAAACAAACGACTCCAGCTCACACTTACCTGAAAGAAGGGAAAAAACAATATTAGTTTTTCATTCATAAATAAACATTTAGAATATACTGTAAGTTAACTAGACTTTGTGATGTTAAAAATAAAAGGAACGATATATAAGGACAACTGGGGACTCGGAGGATAAACCTACAATCTTCCTGGTTAAAGAAAAACTCAACTTTGTCTCTTTACTTTTATATAATAAGGTCATATTAATAAACAAGTAGGTGTGTAAATAGGTAGGTGTGCAAGGATGAAAGCAAGTAGGCATGCAGGTGTGTAGGTATGCAGGTGTAGGTAAACAGGTGTTATGCAGACAAGTGTGTAAGTAGACAGGCATGGGTGTGGTTGGCTGGGTGAGTGGCATCTTTGTTTTACTAAGTTGATCCCAGCGTCGAGTGTGTCAGTGCCCCTCACACGTGTTAACATCTGCCTCGCCTACATCGCCTCCCCCCTCACACACGCCTCTTAACATCTACTCCACCGTCACCGATTGCCAGCGTATGTATACCACGCTTTGTTTGGCTTTAATACATTGAATGCTACTCCCTAGAAAGCTTTAATACATTGAGTACTACACCCTGACCCTCGTAAATTTTAATAAATTGATCATTACACCCTAGTAAGCTTGGATAAATTGATCATTACACCCTAGTAAGCTTGGATAAATTGATCATTACACCCTAGTAAACTTGAATCCCAAGTTATCATTGGTACGGGAGCTAGATAAGAACAAGGTGTTTCTTCTGGTGTACAAGACCTAAACGTCCCGGGTAATATATCCTCGGTGGCGCACGTACTATCGTGGACAAAAGTTAGCTCCCTGTAGTGAACCTGAGACACGGGAATAAGTCTCCGAACTGACTTACCCTGATTGTTATCTGGTGCGGGTGTGCTGTGCTGGTCGATACTGCTTCAGTTTGGGAAGGAGCGAACTTTTGTCCACGATAGTACAGTACACATTTGTTACGAGTTGGGGATTTAGAATATAGTTATACGTCTACCCAGATCCCAACAGGTAACAACAACAAAAAAACAAAGACAATCGGACTATAAAAGGGTAGACAAAGGATGAGAGTTTTCGTTGTGTATAATAAAGTACCATGAATTCCTTAACAAAATAATCAGCTTCCTATAAATTACCCTTAACCATACTTAACCTAAACATTAACAGTATATACATATTAATAAAACATAAAACAATCGTGAAGCAAGGTGGACGCGGGGGAGGCAACACAAGATTACAAATACTTAAGTGAGGAGCTGAGATGGCTGACGAGTAAGGCTGAGTATTGTAGAAGACGGTAGGTAGTCACTGTGCCCTCTCCTCGAATTGGAGCTCACAAAGAAGACTTGGAGGAAGTGACGCAACAACCAGGATATGGAGAAGGGAAACCCCAGAGTGTTAACTAAGACAAGTCATACTCGTGTCTCGTCCCTAGATGGCGTTGCTCGTGGTGCTGGGTAGGTAGATCAGGACAATAGATGGCGTGGTTCGTAGTGCTGGGTGGAGGGGCTCGTAACACACCCCCCCTCCAAAGACCTCCGTAGTGCGGGCGCGAAGGAGGTGATCACCTGGTGCGTCTGGAGAGTAGCTGCTGCATTTCCACTGGAGCTCGGGATAAGGAGTCTGCAATCAGGTTGTCCACCCCCTTTATGTGCCGGACTTGTAGATTATAGGGCTGGGTGAGGAGAGCCCAGCGGAGGATTCGCTGGTTGGAGGTCTTGTTGGTTTGGATGAACGTGAGTGGGTTATGGTCGGTGAAGACTAGGGTTGTTTGTGGGCAAGACTGGAGGTAACATTCAAACTTCTTTATTGCCAACACCAGAGCCAGGGCCTCCTTCTCTATGGTCGAGTAGTTGGTCTGATGTTTTTTCAACTTGGCGGAGTAATATGCCACAGGGTGAAGAACATCAGTGGTTGGGTCGGGTTGTAGGAGCACAGCCCCCACTCCGACACCACTAGCGTCGATTTGCAGATGGAAGGGCGAGGTGTAGTCAGGGGGGTGGACTACAGGCTTGGAGGCAAGGAAGGCTTTGAGGCGGTGGAAAGACTGGTCGCACCTCTGGCTCCAGATGTAAGGGACCGCAGAACTGGTAAGGTCTGTGAGGGGTCCGGCCACGCTGGAGAAGTTACTGCAGAACCGACGGTAGTAGCCGCACATCCCCAGGAAGCGCATGAGTTCCTTCCTCGTCCTTGGCTCTGGGAAGTGACCACAGGATCATCTATCCTCTAAACCTACGGCGCAGTGACTACCTACCGTCTTCTACAATACTCAGCCTTACTCGTCAGCCATCTCAGCTCCTCACTTAAGTATTTGTAATCTTGTATTGCCTCCCCCACGTCCACCTTGCTTCACGATTGTTTTATGTTTTGTTAATATGTATATACTGTTAATGTTTAGGTTAAGTTTGGTAAGGGTAATTTATAAGCTGAATATTTTGTTAAGGGATTTATGGTACTTTATTATACACAACGAAAACTCGCATCCTTTGTCTACCCTTTTATAGTCCGATTGTCTTTGTTTTTTTTTATAGTTCTTACCTGTTGGGATCTGGGTAGACTTTTAACTATATTCTAAATCCCCAACTCGAAACAAATGGCGACCGTGACAGGACACAACCTTAAGTACCATATTCCTTCCTCCCTTGTTACTCAGTGTTAATTATTCCTCCCAGTCACTTCTGTTCACAATTGCTTTACGGTGGTTTAAAGTTTCCTTCATATGTGTGTGCATATATTGGTATTATCGTACAGTAAGAGTGACAGACGTAGGATATTAGGTTCCAAGTGTCATAAGGCTTACCTGTTATTACACGGGTGTCGTAGTAAGTCTTATCGAGTGTAGGGAAGAATCCGGATCTGTTTAATGCCGTACTCTCACTCCAGAGTAGGCTGTTCCATAGCCACTAGTTTAGGTGAAGTGATATCTTGGGACGCCCTCTCTACCAGGACCCCATAATTATAAAGCCTCAATTATTGTTCTTCTATTATCTCATTCAGGTCAATCATACCATTTATCAGGGTTGTTAATCCGGATCTTTATATTAATGCCGTAATACGCCCTTCCTCTTTCAAGTATATCAGGGTTGTTAATCCGGATCTTTATATTAATGCCGTAATACGCCCTACCTCTTTCAAGTCTCTTATCCTTATCTAAGGATCTTCTCAGAAGAACAATAATCATAAGTGTAATTTCCCTAGGTATAACTTGGTTAGTTTCCGGGACTTTCTGGTTATCCACTGCCGTGATATTTTCTAGGGTAATCCACTTATCTTATATTTTGATCATTAATTTATTTATCCTATTTTTCTTAACAATGGCCACCTCAGGTTTTGATCTCCAGGATTTTATTGAAAATCCTTCCGTAGCTAAATTACGTGTTAATATCCTGAAGAAAGAATGGAAAGAAATAGCCAACTATTACAATATCCCATTTTCACAGCAACTGACTAAGGAAATGTTAAAAAATCATGTGATTGAAGTGTTGGTTCAACAAGAAGTTTTAAAAGAATCCGCTGTTGACAGATTAACGCCCATGTCCAAGAAACTTCAACCACTATCCACCACCCCTCCTCACTCAGAAGTTGCCTCAGGTCTGGCTAGCCCTCAAGAAGAAACACAACGAATAGACGCCTTAGAACTAGAACGAGCTAGGTTCGAGTTCCAAATCAAAATGAAAGAACTCGAGTTGGAACAGGCCAAGTTGGAGCAGGAGGACAAGTTGGAGCAGGCCAAGTTGCAGCATGAAGAAAAGTTGGAACAGGCCAAGTTGGAGCAGGAGGACAAGTTGGAGCAGGCCAAGTTGCAGCATGAAGAAAAGTTGGAACAGGCCAAGTTGGAGCAGGCCAAGTTGGAGCAAAAGTTGGAGCATGAGGGAAGGTTAGAACAGGCCAAGTTGGAGCATGAGGAAATGATGGAACAGGCCAAGTTGGAGCAGGAGGTTAGACTGAAAGAACTACAGGTAAGAGAGATAGAAGTCACCTTAACATCGGAGTTTAAATCAAAAGAAGTGGCATTAAGAGAGAAACTAGCTGCTTTTAACCCTGCTACTGCTTCTTCCCTTGTTCCCGGGTTTGATGAATCCGATATGGACGGGTCATTTAGGACTTTTGAGAAAATAGCCGGGAAGAATGAGTGGCCAAAGGACCAGTGGGTGTCAGTGTTAGTTCCTAAATTATATGGTAAGGCTCGTAGAGTTTATAACTGTTTAGACCAGACTGATGACTATGATAACGTAAAAAGAATATCCTCACCTCTTATGCTATCACGCCAGATGGATACCGGCAGAAGTTTCGTAAACTAACCAAACCATTTTCCCACACCTTTGTTGAGTTTGCTCAAGAAAAGCTTAGGTTTTTAAGAAGTGGTTAGAGGCTACAGAGACCTCCACATTTCAGGATTTGTTAAATTTGGTAGTCCTGGAGGAGTGGAAGAGCAAGATACCATTTCACATCTTGAAGCATGTGGAGGAGCGTGGAGAGGTTAATTTAGGGCGTGCTGCTGAGCTGGCTGATGCGTACGCTTTGTTGGTGGAGTCACTGGGCAGTAGAGAACGTGGTAATTCCCGACATGTTAGGTCCTCCTCTGATGATAACCTTGGGAACGTGAGTGGTAGGTCGAAAGGTCCCACACCTACTCCCCCCGATGCAACCAAGCTTACTTGTTCTTACTGTAAAAACCCAGGCCATACGATCCAGACTTGTAAACACCCAAAGTGTCGAATTGCTAAAAGTAGTTCCCTGGATCCCAAATCCAAACCAATAGCAAATACCAATATGGAAAGGCCCCATCAGGATCTCTTCTCTTCATTCACCTATGAGGGAAAAATTTCAATCATAGAGGGGTCTCGTTCTTTCCCTATTCGTATACTACGTGATACGGGCGCAGCACAATCTATCCTCCTGTTTTACGTCATTCCTGATATATCTACCGCATTTACTAATGAGAGTGTTCTAATTTCGGATCTGAACCCGGCCGACGACGCTAGTCGTGGATTACATGGAGCAGAGCTCAACGAGGAGGGCAGGTGGATTTGGGGACCTGCTTTCCTCTTTTTGGAAGAAGACAGTTGGCCAAAGACGGAGACCCAGAGGTGAAGAAGGAAACCACGGTGCTGACGGCGAACGTTGACCAGGGGGAGGGTATCCTCGATAAGCTATGGGCCAGGTACTCATCGTGGCATCGACTTCTGAAGAGCGTAGCGTGGATTAGAAGGTTTATAGAATGGTGGCTTGGGAAGCGAAAGAACAAACATCACCGAAAAAATCGGCTCCAGGTCAGCGAATTGGAAGAGGCGAAATTAGCTGTCTTAAGATTTATGCAAAGGAAAGGATTCCCTCGAGAACTAGGAATGTTACTACAGGGACAACCCGTGAGAGGTAGCGATATAAGGCGGCTGGAACCTCATCTAGACACAGACGGTCTGATCAGAGTAGGTGGCCAACTGAAGCACGCCGCTCTCCACCCAGACCAGGAGAATCCCATACTATTACCAAGGGACAACAGGATCACGGGGCTCATCGTGAGAGAGGTACACTCAACTAGAGCTGGACACTCAGGACGAGAACACACTCTTGCCATAATACGTGAGACGTACTGGATACCTAAGTGCCGAAAATTACTCGACCGCACAATACGGACGTGTGTGACTTGTCGAAGAAGCAACTGGAGACCTACCCATCAACGCCAAGCCGACCTGCCAGAAGATCGAGTGCGCCCAGGAGGCCGGCCGTTCACCTACACTGGAATTGATTGCTTCGGCCCTTTTTTGGTTAAACAAGGACGAGCCCGGGCGAAGAGATGGGGATGCTTATTCACCTGCCTGACCACCAGAGCCATACACCTAGAAGTCCTCACCTCACTAGACACCGACTCGTTCCTCAATGCCCTAACAAGATTCACCTGCAGCAGGGGACCTCCCAAGCGTGTTCGGTCTGACAGGGGAACCAACATGATTGGAGCTAACCGAGAATTACGAGAGGCGGTGAACGGCTGGAACAACAGTGACAAGGTCGGGAATGCCCTTCTACAGAAACAGATAGAATAGCAGTTCAACCCCCCGACAGCCTCTCACATGGGAGGAGTGTGGGAGCAACAAATCCGGCTGTAAGGAAGGTCCTCCAGGGAGTGGTGGGCACCCAGACACTAGACGATGAACGCCTTAGCACTGTGTTCTGCGCCGTAGAAGAGATCATCAACGGAAGGCCCATCTCCCCAGTGTCTGACAACCCAAAGGATCTAGAAGCACTAACGCCGCTCCACATACTATGGATGAACCCGGAGACACTGTCCACCGGAGGCGATCGGTCCATGACAGAAGGGTACCGACGAAGATGGAAGCATGCCCAATTCATTGCGGACCAATTTTGGAAAAGGTGGGTAAAAGAATATCTCCCAACATTACGTCAGCGACAAAGGTTCTTCAAAACTCGCCGTAATCTCCACGCTGGGGATATCGTGATCATCTCTGGACAACCCCTTCCCAGGAGTCAGTGGATGCTAGGGAGAGTACTGGAAGCTCTACCGAGCAAAGATGGCCTGGTGCGAAGTGTTAAAGTGAAGATAAAGGACTCAGTGTTAATACGCCCAGTGACGAAACTCTGCCTGTTGGAAGGGGTGGGAGAGTGAATCTAATAATATGCCGTGATTTCGTGCGAAGCCCGACAGGGGGAGTGTTACCGCCACAGTAAGATGAGAGAGAAAGAGAGGGATAACCATAATAAGATAAACTAGGCGAGAGAGAGAGAGAGAGAGAGAGAGAGAGAGAGAGAGAGAGAGAGAGAGAGAGAGAGAGAGAGAGAGAGAGAGAGAGAGAGAGAATGAGATGAGATAAGAGATATAGTGTTGACAACGAATTTGCTGACCAATCTGCTGAGGTGTTTCAATACGAAAACATATGGCCCTCGCCTCCGAGCTGAGATTGCCCTCGAGGGTAGTCTACTGATTTCTACAGGACAGACAACACGTTGGTTCAGACCACTAGACCCTAAAACGTGAGTGATCGTGAAGTATTAGAATCTGCTAAGAAATTCTAAATAACTTTAATAAGTATATTTGTGTACTGCAATTTGATCATATTATACCAATTGTCTCCTGTATCAATAGTTATAACATGCGAGTTATATTTAAAATGTTAACAGGCTATGTACTGTATATTGATTGTATTATTCATATGATGTGTCCTGAGATAACAGCATTTGTTATATGAGAAATGTTCTTTAACAGGTTTTGACCGAATTATATGGTACGCGTCAACGTTGAGGGTTTATTTCTCCAGTAACAAACCAATAGCGCTCCTATGAGCGTTAACACGTAGGTCCGGGCTTACAAGTACCCCTAGGTCTCTTTTCGACTTCTCTAGGTTGATGTTGTTAAGGCTGTATACATTATAAGTATTTGTTCTTCCAATATTAAGTACACTGCACTTGCTGGTGTTGAATTTCATTTGCCATTTTTCAGACCACCCCTGCAGTTTATTTAGATCCTCCTGTAATGCATTTGCATCCTGCCCTGAATTAATTTGCCGCCCTATTTTGGTGTCATCTACAAACTTGCTTATGTCACTGCTGATCCCAGTAACTAGATCGTTTATGTAGATTATGAACAAGAGTGGGCCTAGTACTCACCCCTGGGGAACCCCACTGGTTACACGGCCCCACTCAGATTTAACACCATCTACGCTGACCCTCTGCGTTCTATCGGTGAGCCATGATTTTATCCAATTGATAACTTTCCCCTCGATACCATGAGCCTTAATTTTTCTCAGAAGCCTCTGATGCGGTACTCTGTCAAATGCTTTGCTGAAGTCTAAGTAAATAACATTGTAATTCTCGTCATTATCTACTACCACAAAGACTTTCCTAAAAAACGTTAGCAGATTTGTTTGACAAGATTTTCCCTTTGTAAACCCATGTTGAGAGTCGTAGATTAATTTGCTTTTCTCTAGATGCAATCGGATGCTATCTGCTATAATTGATTCAAGAAATTTCCCCACTACTGACGTCAAACTGATCGGCCGGTAATTTGACGCTGATGCTCTGTGTACCTTTTTGAATATGGGTACTACATTTGCCTGTTTCCACAAGTCTGGCACAACTCCAGTGTCTAATGATTTTGTAAATAAGTTTACGAGGGGTCCGCTAATCTGTTCCCGACACTCTTTCAAGACTCGAGGGAAAATTTCATCCGGCCCTGTGGATTTTCTTTTCTTTAGTAAATTTATCTTCTTAAGAACATCCTCTTTTCTGATAGTAATATTCTTTAATTTCTCTTCTTCCTTTCCCTTAAATATCAGTTCCACCTCTGCAATTTCATTGCAAATTTATTCTGTGAAAACTGATAAGAAGTAGCTGTTCAATGCTTTGCTTATTATTTCACTGCCATTTATCACTTCTCCCCTCCCTGACTTTAAAGGCCCAACTTTGTCCTTGACCTTTGTCCTATATACCTGGAAAAATCCCTTGGGATTCGCCTTGGATTCTCTTGCTATTTTGATTTCATAGTCTCTTTTTGCTTTCCTTACATTTTTCTTAACATTCCTAGATAGTTCATTACATCTATTTCTGAGCTGCTCCTCCCTCCCTTTAATTCCAATGCCGGCAGCCGTCTCGTCTCCTCATGTGTTTTAATATTCCACGTATTATTAATAAATTGTATTGTTAATTTTGCACACACAAACATTAATTCAATAAAAACAAATTCAGAAACATTAATTAAAATATATATGAACAGTAACTAAGTGTTGCTTTCATATTCTTATGTAAAGTAATGACGATATGTTTTCACGTGTGTGCACTTACATACGCGATCTCTCTTTTTTCTTTACCATTATAGTTAACTACTTCTATTGTTCCATTTATTAACATTAAATAACATTACTTAAAACAACCATATTAATTATGCTACTGCTACAGCCAAGGTCTTATTTTCTTCAGTTTTATATGTAGAACCAGTCAGTCACTGGTTTTGTAATCAACGAAAACAATGCTGTGTCATTTCCTCGTGTGTTTTAATATTCTACCTATTATTAATGAATTGTATTGCTCATTTTGCACACATAAACATTAATTCAATAAAAAAGACATTCAGTAATAAACAATAATGAATCTTAAGTACATAGAGAAATGATGCTGTTTACACGATAGTGCACTCCGTCGAAATTCGAGTTTACGCCATCAAAATTTTTAAATGTGTTGTTTTTTTGTGTGTTCAAATAGAAAACGTCGAATTAAAAACTCGCGAAATTTGAGAAGCTACTGTACGACATTTAGCCCTTCAATATGTCTTCAAAGAGACCATGAAGCAGAGAAAGTGGTGTTTCTGCTTCCAAGCCAAGTCACTATCTATCCAGGAAAAGGGTGAATTTCCATGGTCCGGAAATTTCCATGGTCCGGCACTGGTCAGGTCCCGAGATTGCCGGACTAGAGAGGTACAACCTGTACTATAATGGATTATTATAGTGTGCCCCACATCCACATAGACACCAGCCCATGGTGCTGCCCGTTAAAGTACCTGTAAAAGAGCGAGATTGTGAAGGAACATTGTGGTGAAGAGAAGAGAGATTATCAACTAAAGGAGGAGAGTTAATAAGTCTTTGATTCCACCCTATCTAACAGTTGGAGAGCCACCCCAGATATGAGAGCAGTACTCCAAGTTAGGACCAATTAATCCCTTATATACTTGAACCAACAGCTCAGGGGTGAAGTAACAATCCAGGCGACACTAGTGACTGACCTGATCTAAAAATATTAAAAAATTAATATCTCTGTTATCATTAATTTCCGGCAGAAATATCATAGAAGAGAAAGGTCGTGGAATTGTCTAAACATTACAAAAATACATATTAATAACAGCGAGAGAAATAACAGTGTAAGATCAAAAATTCACCAAAGAAAATTATCTTAAAATGGTGGGCGAGGCAATATGCAACTTGTCTCTGCAATAACCAGACTGTATGGCCCATTAAACTGTATATGTATATGATTTTAAATCCATGTGCTTAAAATATTTACAATTAAAAAAGCTTCAAAAAGCCTGACATCGTCCCATCTAAGGTGAGGCCGAGATCACCACAGTAACTGGGCCTAGATCACTGGGCCGAGTTCACCGGGCCTAGATCACTGGGGCCAAGTCACCAACAACAATTATAAGGTCTGTCTCTCTCTCTCTCTCTCTCTCTCCCTGCACACATCACCCACAAATGGCGTCACAATATAACAAAAGATTTACCTCACCCAGCAGCAGCTGTTGGTGTTTACATCATGGCGGACCGACGCTCAGTCAGGGTTTACACCAGGCAATAGTTTAACTTATATTTATTATTTAAACCATCTAACAATGATATAATTACTAATATTATTAATTAATTTAAACTGTGTAAACTTTGTCACTGTTGTTTGTTAATAATGACTTAATAATTTTATATATGCTCTCCCTCAAGGCAAGATATATCCAGTCACTAAATTAATGGAGAAAAGGGTTGAAATACAACTCGGCCCAACGCCAACTAGGACCAACACGGCCCATCAAATACCAACTCGGACCATCTCGGATAACCCACTTTAACTAAAACCTTCTAACGTATGTTTATATCAACGACATATATAAAACATTTATTACCTTTACCATGAGGGAGGGAGGAAGGCCCACAAATTAACATTTACTAACAAAATTAACAAAAATAAACAAGACGACCACGTTAGTTGTTGTCGACCTGCTAGACATTTGTCCGATTCTCTCTCTTATCTTTCAGTAATTACATGTTTTCATTATTAATACTATAATAAAGATATTTTATTAATTAATATTACATAATACAGGTTGTACCTCTCTAGTCCGGCAACCTCGGGACCTGACCGGTGCCGGACCATGGAAATTCACCCTTTTCCTAGACAGATAGTGACTTGTGCTTATGCTTGGAAGCACTAGCACCACTTTCTCTGCATCATGGTCTCTTTGAAGACATATTGAAGGGTTAAATGTCATATAGTAGCTTCTCAAATTTCGCAAGTTTTTAATTCAACGTATTTTATTGGAACACACACCAAAAAATTTTTGACTGCGGAAACTTGAATTTCGACGGGTTTGAACGGCCCGCCAACGTGCAGACGACGTGCATAATCGTGTAAACAGCGTCATCTCTCTTATGTACAAAAGATTCATTATTGTTTATTACTGAATGTCTTTTTTATTGAATTTATGTTTATGTGTGTGTGCAAAATGAGCAATACAATTCATTAATAATACGTAGAATATTAAAACACACGAGGAAATGACACAGCATTGTTTTCGTTGATTACAAAACCAGTGACTGACTGGTTCTACATATAAAATTGAAGAAAATAAGACCTTGGTTGTAGCTGTAGTAAAATTAATATGGTTGTTTTAAGTAATGTTATTTAATGTTAATAAATGGAACAATAGAAGTAGCTAACGATAATGGTAAAGAAAAAAGAGAAATCGCGTATGTAAGTGAGCACACGTGAAAACATATCGTCATTACTTTACATAAGAATATGAAAGCAACACTTATTTACTGTTCATATATATTTTAATTAATGTTTCTGAATTTGTTTTTATTGAATTAATGCGTGTGTGCAAAATTAACAATACAATTTATTAATAATACGTGGATTATTAAAACACACGAGACGAGACGGCTGCCGGCATTGTTTATGTTAAAGCTTACAAAACCAGTGACTGATTGGTTCTACATATAAAACTGAAGAAAATAAGACCCTGATTGTAGCTGTAGTAAAATTAAGGTAAAAAAAATTAATATGGTTGTTTGAAGTACCTGTAATGTTATTTAATGTTAATAAATGGAACAATATAAGTAGCTAACCATTAATGGTAAAAAAACAGTGAGACTGAGCGTATGTAAGTGTGCACATATAAAAACATAGCATCATTACTCTACATAAGAATATGAAAGCAACACTTATTTACTGCTCATATATATTGAAGGGTTAAATGTTGTACTCTGTATAGACAAGCAGAGAGAGAGAGAGAGAGAGCAGCCGAACTGCCGTATATAAACAAACCTTAATTTCCCGCGGCTTTGTTGTTTTGTTTTTTTACGGGGATTAGCCCACCCGGGCATAGGTCACTGACCCACATTGGGGCCTGAGGGGCAAAAATTTAATACTCCTGTAATAATAATAATAATTCAGATATTGAAAAAAAAAAAAAAAAACCCTGCCCATCTCCCTATTGGACAAACTAAAATCGTTCCAGACCACGGGAGTTTCCGGACCATAGAATGCCAGACTAGAGGTACAACCTGTACCATCAAAGACATGATTTGGTTAGGTTAGGTTTGAATCCCACCAAATTGTTATTTTCCCCGAGAATTAAAACCTCACCATCGGACACATGATTTGGTTAGGTTAGGATCCCACCAAATACAGTGACAAAAATGTAAATTTCTTGTCAAAAAATAACCTGCAACTTTACAGTAAAGTTCCCAAAATGTCTCAAATGCTAATTTTTTACTACAAACTGTAATTTAAACGTAAATAAAAAGTACCACATTCTTATCACCAAATTTTTTTACTTCGAATTAAATAAAAAAATCTTTCCCAAAATAAAAAGGACCCAAAATCCGACCTTGGTTAATATACAGGACTAACCCGCCATAGTGCCGATGCTGCTGTATCATCTCATGTACAGAAAATGTCTCAAATATCACCGTATATTAAGTTTTTCTGTTTAATATACCGGGGAAGTTAGGTTAGGTAGGTTTGTTTGGTTAGGTCTGTCCTTCATAACCACAAATAGTAAGTAGCATTTATTTAAAAAAATCCATTTTACTAACATTACCACAAACAGTGTCCACTATAATATAACAAAAGTAACTTGACAAAATTATCCTAAAAGTAATAAACTACAGAAAAATAACAATTCAAATACGTAAAGTGACGTAAACTCCACAAGTAACAAAACTTATCAAACGTAAAAGTTACACAACTCGACAAGTAACAAAACTTATCAAACGTAAAAGTAACAAACTCCACAAGTAACAAAATTTTATCAAACGTAAAAGTAACAAATACTCAACAGGAAAGTAATAAAATACATCAAACTATCAAACTATTTCCTGAACATTGTTCCATTGACAATTTCCTAGAGTAGTTTACATTAATAAGCAGCAGCAGTTATTGGTCCACTTGCCTTCACCGTCTACCTGTTAATTAATACCTATCCACACACCTGCACCATAAACACACTATATACCTGCATCACAAACACACAATACATCTGCACCATATACCTACATCACATACCTGCACCATAAACACACTATATATCTGCACCATATACCTACATCACACACCTGCACCATAAACACACAAAATACCTGCACCATATACCTACACCAAACACCTGCACCATAAACAGACTTTATACCTGCACCATACACCTACACCACACACCGGCACCATAAACACACTATATACCTGCACCATATACCTACACCACACACCTGCACCATAAACACACTATATACCTGCACCATATA
Organism: Homarus americanus; assembly: GCF_018991925.1. Lineage (NCBI taxonomy): Eukaryota > Metazoa > Arthropoda > Malacostraca > Decapoda > Nephropidae > Homarus > Homarus americanus. Next base: position 56,010 of record NW_024725926.1, read on the forward strand.
CATACACCACACACCTGCACCATAAACACACTATATACCTGCACCATATACCACACTATATACCTGCACCACAAACACACTACCTGCACCATATACCTACACCACACACCTGCACCATAAACACACTATATACCTGCACCATATACCACACCTGCACCACACTATATACCTGCACCACCTATACCTACACCACACACCTGCACCATAAACACACACTATATACCTGCACCATATACCTACACCACACACCTGCACCATAAACACACTATATACCTGCACCTAACACACATATACCTGCACCATATACCTACACCACACACCTGCACCATAAACACACTATATACCTGCACACACTATACCTGCACCATATACCTACACCACACACCTGCACCCACACTATATACCTGCACCACAAACACTATATACCTGCCATATACCACACCACACACCTCCACCATAAACACACTATATACCTGCACCATATACCTACACCACGCACCTGCACCATAAACACACTATATACCTACACCACACACCTGCACCATAAACACACTATATACCTGCACCATATACCTACACCACACACCTGCACCCTAAACACACTATATACCTGCACCATATACCTACACCACACACCTGCACCCTAAACACACTATATACCTGCACCATATACCTACACCACACACCTGCACCATAAACACACTATATACCTGCAGCATACCAAGTTGGTCCCAGTTGGCGATGAGCCTAGTTGGTCCAGTTGGCAATGGGCCTAGTTGGTTCCAGTTGGCGATGGGCCTAGTTGGTCCCTGTTGGCGATGGGCCTAGTTGAAGTTCAAACAGTGTGACCGACAACCACAGAGATAGCTGGATAGCTTCAAACATAGGTCGGATGTTTATATAAGCAATAGGGGCTGGGTGTAAATGGGACTGCCCAGTATGGGCCAATAGGCCCGCTGTAGTTTCCTTCATTCTTATGTTCTACTGTGCTGTGTCTAGTTAACACGGCCATACACACGGCCATACATATTGCTAACTTACCACGAGGGAGGGAGGAAGGCCCACAGATTAACATTTACTAACAAAATTAACAAAAATAAACAAGACGGCCACGTTGGTTGATGTTGACCTGCTACACCTTGTCCGATTCTCTCTCTTAACTCTCAGTAACTACAAGTTTTCATTATTAATACTATAATAAAAGTATTTTATTTATAAAATTTATATAACATAAATAAATTATACTTTAATTATAATGTTTTATTAATTATTAAATTTCCGCTAAAAGATATATATAGTATTATTAAACTAAACTTAAGTCAGGCGCTGGAAAACCGAATAGCTTGACAACATTTACAAATACACTAAAATATATTTAAACAATAACATTTTTTTTTAACTATTTTAAGTTTATTTATATATTTTATTAATATATAACATCATATTTAAGCTTAAAACACCATACTAAACTCGCTATTTTAACTATTCATAATAATATTCTTAACGGTAATTATTAGTCTCAAACTACATAATTATTCAGTAATAATTATTAAACAATAATTACGTATAATATAAAAAGTAAATAATGATCAACTACCAATTATATTGTGGGGTACGAGTTGTTGGTTCGTACTCAGGATGGTGTCATAATCGTGATGACGGCTTACCTGAAAACCTTAAGGATTCATATTACGGTCAAACGTCCACAAAACCTTCTCAGTCCCCCAGTGGAAACGTCCTCCGTTTTCTCTGTTTCCTTGATGACATCATCGAAAGGCCGTCTTTGTCTGAAGGAAACTTTGAATGTAATCCGCGGATTTCGTAGCAAGACACTGTATGTTGGAACCTGTTGCCATCCAACCCTTTGTAATCAATATAATTTTTGCTTTTGATAGCTCACTCAGAGCATTGTTAGTGATAAAAAATAGTAGGGAATGAAACTGAGTTCATAGTCTCAGTTTCAACGTCAGAGTCCACAGTAAAGTAATTCATCGAAATAGAAGTAGGTGGACTCCCTGACCTATTTTGAGTGAGGGTGCCGCGGGCATTTCAACCGTTAATAAGTGCTCGCCCCTTCACCCATACAGGTAGGTCATTCCACTCTGTGTTGTAATTCGCGCTTCTTTAAGTGATTTGACCCAATTAATAGTTGATTGTGCAAGTGTTACAGTAACGTAGTTGATATGCTCTGAGTGAAGTCATGTTTACGTCTTTAACGTCCCCTGAAACGTGATGTTGTCACTGTTAGTAAGTGCTCGCCCCTTCACCCATACAGGTCCCTAACGTAGCCTAGGCCGTGTCTGTAGCGTGGATGTCCGAGGTCCAGTAGGATCAGTTATCTTCGTGAGACCCGACCGTCAGACACTTCAGTACTAACTATGGGCCCCATAACTGGCCCTCCAGTGGCGTAGCTAGAGTGTGTGCCGCCCAGGGCGGCCCTTGAGTTTGCCGCCCCCCGTGCCCCCACAAAAAATACATATTGCACAGTGACTCACTCTTATATATATATATATATATATATATATATATATATATATATATATATATATATATATATATATATATATATATATATATATATATATATTAAATAGTTTGTGTACCATTATAATATTACTGTACTTTAAATACACCCCAAACATACTTAAACTTTATAAGTAACAGTTTAACAAAAAGCAAAAACGACATATAGGATAGGGAAAAAAGTAAAAAAGTGTAAAAAATTAGGACCATCTTTATTTCTGAAATGAAAACTACAACTTTCTACAAAGTAACAGACTCAGAGTACAGTGAAAATGGATGTCTGACATAAGCCCCCTCGACGAAAGCCACCCAGACAAAAGCCCCCCAGACAAAAGCCCCTACTTTGATCGGGGTGGCTTTTGTCTGACAACCCTAACCCTAACCTAACTTAACCTAACCCTAACCTAACCAATAATTAACCACAGAGAAGAACAATATATTTTACCCTCAACTATTTAATTATGTCCGTAACTTTTGAAAGCCCTTACTGTTGTCAGACAAAAGCCACCCCGATCAAAGTAGGGGGCTTTTGTCTGGGTGGCTTTCGTCTGGGGGACTTTTGTCTGGGTGGCTTTTGTCGGGGGGGCTTTTGTCTGTACCCCAGTGAGGATAGTGTCTTAGTATAAAATCGCAATGCTGTGAAACAAAATCTTAATATTTAATCTCAGTACCGCAGCAAAAATCACATCAATATTTTTTAACCAATACTTTAATATTTCTTACCTTATAGTATTATGTCTTCCAACGAAGTAAATAACTGGATCGAAAACACAAGAGAACTTAAAAGTCGTCTAGCCTCCCCTCGTCACGATGGAGACTTGTGCAGAACTGAAGTGAAGTGCTTGTAACTGGTGGATTGGTCGGCTGTACATGAACTGATTTGACCCGAGACTGCATGGTTTTGCAGCTACTGGAGACGTTAATCCTTCCCTTTGTATCGGCGGCAAGTTAATCCTCTTCGTGTTTGACCTAACACCTGACCCACACCACATGAGCTCACTGGCGTACTTGTTTGAAGTTGTTTCCTTAATCCTCAACAGGTTACAGGTTGTGTGTGTGGCGGGGGGCCTCATAGCAAGGGTGTAGCTCATGACGTGGCCGTGATGATGTGGGTCAGGTGTTAGGTCAGACACGACAAGGATTAACTTGCCGCCGATACAAAGGGATGGATTAACGTCTCCAGTAGCTGCAGATATGGGTGATGAGCAGACCCAAAAGTGCCGCCCCCCCCCCCCTAGCTACGCTAGTGTGGCCCTCTGACCCCAACGCTCGGCCCGCGAGGTGACCCCGGAACACCAAGCCACACACAACTACCAGCCCCCATCAGTGGTGGATGAGTGTCTAACTCAGTAGGGCTATGGTGTGGTTGTGGTATTCCACTGGGATCAGAGTTCTTTGGAAAGTACCCCATGGTGGAGGGACCCCATGGCGGTTGCTTGAGTATCACTCCTGACGACTGAGTGTTGTAGTGGCAGTTGCCCCTGGTCTTAATGGTGCTAAGTTTCTATAAGAGTTTATGTGTTATTGAGTATGTCCACCCAGTAGTGGTGTGAGTGTTATTGAGTATGTCCACCCAGTAGTGGTGTGAGTGTTATTGAGTATGTCCACCCAGTAGTGGTGTGAGTGTTATTGAGTATGTCCATTGTCCACCCAGTAGTGGTGTGAATGTTATTGAGTATGTCCACCCAGTAGTGGTGTGAGTGTTATTGAGTATGTCCACTGTCGCGATCCCACTACCCTTTATACTTGGGGAGTGAAACCTACCCCAGTTATTAACAAATAAAGGAACAAATAGGGAACACGGCAATAATTATCCCCACCAAAAACCTACTCAACTAAAGGTACTTGAATAAGTAAGAACAGTTGAAATAAGTGAATCACAAAAGGGAAGATAATTAATTAATTCAATTTATGTTCTAAAGGGAGTAATGACTAGCAAACATGAATTAAAGGGAATAAGTAATTGTATAATAAAATAAGAATGATGCCGGAAGGGCGAAAATACACAGTTAAGGAGTTAGACCAAACAAATTTTACTTAACATTACTATATTACACAGACATACGAAATATATATATATACAACAATCACTACAAAATGATTATTTCCTACCAAACAGGAGATTCCTTACCACCAGGATCCCTTCCTAGGCCTAACTAAACGTGTCACTAATACCTAATACCCCTAGGGCATTGCACAAGACTGGACAAGGCACTAGACAAGGGTCAAGGCTAGAGAACGAATGGACACGTCTAACCTATGCCACGGTTTTTCGCTACTGCTGAGCGTGGGCACGCCGAGGAGCGCGTCTCATGTCATGTGATCCAGGACATTTGCTGGATAAATTATATAATTTATTAATACTTCTCTTGATTTGAACTTAACAGAGTAGGACAATGATGCATATTAATAACATACATAAATATACAATTAACCTAAGTAACTAAGAACAATAATAATATAATAAGTACAAATAACAATTTATTAATAGCTTGTATGAAATGTAGGCGTGAACATATGCCTCACGCTATGCGAGTTCCCCAGCGCTCAGGCACGTGACACCTCCCCCAAAAAAGTGAGCTTACAACTAACTGGAAGCGAAAATGGATATACAGTTACACAGTGAAAGTAATAACTAACACAATCAGTTTAAATCAATATGAAGCAAAATAATTCATAATATAAACACAAGGTACTCAATGACAATATAACAAAAAATAATTTGCATATAGACATAGTTACTAAATAATCAGACTCGAGAAAGTGCATCAGCCAACACGTTCTCTTTTCCGCCGATATGGGAAATGTTCAAGTTATAGGGCTGAAGTGATAGAGCCCACCTCAAAAGTTTTTGGTTGGTATGTTTCATCTTGTCAACAAAAGTAAGTGGGTTATGATCAGTGAACACTGTTGAGACATTTGTCTACACTGAATGTTGAAGTATTACTACCTTGAGCCAAACCTCGTTGTTTGAGAGTTTCCAGCTCCACCTCGAGTCTCTTGAGTTCAACTTGTAAGGCCAAATTACTTGGTGTAACAATTTCCTCTGAATTTCCCGACGGTTGGGCTATGATTTCATTGTCAATAAGGTAGTTGAGGACAGCCTCTTCTAACCTAGCCTTATTCATGGAAGAGCGGCCTTCTACTTCATAATAAGCAGCGAGGGATTGTCACTCTGCCTTAGTAAGCCCCTTCAGTACTTCGGCTGAAGGTGAAGCCAAAAAGCTTTCCAGGTCAAACATGTTGAACTCAAAATCGAGTAGCGAAAAAAAAGTAACCGTGGCAGCTAAGCTAACTAGCTAGCTAATTAATAATATCAAAATACAATCAACTGTGAAACACAGCAAGGGATTAACCAAACACCTGGTACACAAAATAAGGGTTAACTCACCAGTAGCTTAAGCAATAACAGGAGCAATATAAATGAACACTGTGAACACAGCAACTTGCATCCAAAAATACTTAGCGATGAAACAACACCTGGCGAGTAACAACACTTGATATGACACAACAATGGTGGTTAGCTCCAGGACAGGCCCCCACTTGTCGCGATCCCACTACCCTTTATACTTGGGGAGTGAAACCTACCCCAGTTATTAACAAATAAAGGAACAAATAGGGAACACGGCAATAATTATCCCCACCAAAAACCTACTCAACTAATTGTACTTGAATAAGTAAGAACAGTTGAAATAAGTGAATCACAAAAGGGAAGATAATTAATTAATTCAATTTATGTTCTAAAGGGAGTAATGACTAGCAAACATGAATTTAAGGGAATAAGTAATTGTATAATAAAATAAGAGTGATGCCGGAAGGGCGAAAATACACCGTTAAGGAGTTAGACCAAATAAATTTTACTTAACATTACTATATTACACAGACATACGAAATATATATATATATATATATATATATATATATATATATATATATATATATATATATATATATATATATACAACAATCACTACAAAATGATTATTTCCTACCAAACAGGAGATTCCTTACCACCAGGATCCCTTCCTAGGCCTAACTAAACGTGTCACTAATACCTGATACCCCTAGGGCATTGCACAAGACTGGACAAGGCACTAGACAAGGGTCAAGGATAGAGAACGAATGGACACGTCTAACCTATGCCACGGTTTTTCGCTACTGCGGAGCGTGGACACGCCGAGGAGCGCGTCTCATGTCATGTGATCCAGGACATTTGCTGGATAATTTATATAATTTATTAATACTTCTCTTGATTTGAACTTAACAGAGTAAGACAATGATGCATATTAATAACATACATAAATATACAATTAACCTAAGTAACTAAGAACAATAATAATATAATAAGTTCAATTAACAATTTATTAATAGCTTGTATGAAATGTAGGCGTGAACATATGCCTCACGCTATGCGAGTTCCCGAGCGCTCAGGCACGTGACACCACCCAGTAGTGGTGTGAGTGTTATTGAGTATGTCCACCCAGTAGTGGTGTGAGTGTTATTGAGTATGTCCACCCAGTAGTGGTGTGAGTGTTATTGAGTATGTCCACCCCGTAGTGGTGCGAGTGTTATTGAGTATGTCCACCCAGTAGTGGTGTCAGTGTTATTGAGTATGTCCACCCAGTAGTGGTGTGAGTGTTACTGAGTATGTCCACCCCGTAGTGGTGTGAGTGTTATTGAGTATGTCCACCCAGTAGTGGTGTCAGTGTTATTGAGTATGTCCACCCAGTAGTGGTGTGAGTGTTATTGAGGATGTCCACCCAGTAGTGGTGTGAGTTTTATTGAGTATGTCCACCCCGTAGTGGTGTGAGTGTTATTGAATATGTCCACCGTAGTGGTGTGAGTGTTATTGAGTATGTCCACCCAGTGGTGTGAGTGTTATTGAGTATGTCCACCCAGTAGTGGTGTGAGTGTTATTGAGCATGTCCACCCAGTAGTGGTGTGAGTGTTATTGAGTATGTCCACCCAGTAGTGGTGTGAGTGTTATTGAGTATGTCCACCCCGTAGTGGTGTGAGTGTTATTGAGTATGTCCACCCAGTAGTGGTGTGAGTGTTATTGAGTATGTCCACCCAGTAGTGGTGTGAGTGTTACTGAGTATGTCCACCCCGTAGTGGTGTGAGTGTTATTGAGTATGTCCAGCCAGTAGTGGTGTGAGTGTTATTGAGTATGTCCACCCAGTAGTGGTATGAGTGTTATTGCGTATGTCCACCCAGTAGTGGTGTGAGTGTTATTGAGTATATCCACCCATAGTATCAGGTTTCATCTGTTGGTACATATATTCTGTCTCCTACCTCCATTTTAATGTTTAAATAAATATTGTATTTGTATATTGTGTATTATTTACCTACAGTATCTACCGTTATTTCTTCCCTATTACTTGATACTATCATTACATATACCCACGAGACTCCTCTGGTCACGCTACCAATGATTGTAAGTAAAATTGTTATAAGAGGCACAGGCCCTTATAATAGGATGGAGAAAGGAAACTCATAATATGCTCTCTGCATACATGTTGTATTGGATGTACAATGCAGCTTGGTGCTGGGAAGTGGCAGCGTGGTTACAAGCGTGATGTAGAGAGAGCTGGTTGGTGAGGATGCTCAGAGGAGGTCCAGCTTGTGGGTCGCCATGCTCGCCGGCGGGAGCGAGAGCCGCCAGGCAGCGGCGGAGGAGGAGGAGGTGTTGCTGGCTGGTTGGTGTAGGTAGAAAGAGAGAGGTCACCACGAAGTCAGGTCTTAAATAGCGGAGGTAGGCGTGGCTTAGTAGTTGACCTCCGTCATGTAAGGCGGCGCTGGTTGACCTAGACCACGAGACATACACTGGGGAATTCGCGGGATCAGCTACTCACCGACAATGTGTTCTATGAGGGTGTAACGACCACGGTCTTACACGCCAGTTAGCGCCAAAATCAAATGATTCATATTACGCCAATAGCCCACAAAAACATGTAACTCGGCTTTCGTTTGAGTCCTCCATCTGAGGAGTCCGTTTTTCATCACTTCAAGACACCTCAGCCCTCCGTTATCCCATTTTCTCTGACTTACTGAAACCAACCTCTCTATTAAATGAATTTGAGGTGAGAGAGAACACCCTTGTTTTGAGTCAACTTAGATATGTCTGTTTACAGTTGAACATTCAAGATCCATTGTGAGTGGGGTAGAACGCTTCAACGGTCCTTATCGTTAGGAGAACGGTCAAGTAAGTGAGTGTCGAGTTTGCTAGCTAGAGTGGCGTATTTATGTCGTCCGTGGGGGTATCCATGAGTTTCTGATCGCGCTTGAAGTTATATCATTTTGTCGCCCCGACATCAGAGAATCTGATGTTTATAGTTAGTTAGTGTCAGTTGTCTATTTAAGAAAGTCATTAATCTCCTGAACTATACTGTCAACTGGTATAATCTCCAAGATCTAGCGTCTCCCGCTGAATAGCGCCTTGTTCGCCTGAGGCCTGAGCTTGCAGAATTAATGTTATCGACGCGGTATATTCCACCTTTCCTGGCAAGCTCAATCTCTGATCAGATTATATGAATAGACATAGGAAATTACCCTGATCAAGAACACCGGAGTTCATAACTAAGTATACAGTGATCCAAAATGGTAGAGAAGTTATGTTGTTGGTAAGATCGAACCCTTCTGGTATGAATACGAGGCCAAGCTTTCTCATGTGCATGAAAATACCTCTACACGAGGGAGAATCATGCATTCGTGACTCTTTCCCAACGCTTCCAGGTATGTTAACGTGTCTCGCCGCCTATTAATTCAGTTTAACTTAGTCAATGGTGAATATCAGTGTTCGTGTGTTAATTCTGTGCCAATTAAGTCGAGTAATGTAGAGATTTAGATATCGTCTGAACCGTTGCCAAAGTGTTTTAGTTGAAGTTAGACATTGACGCATTCGTGACTCTTCCTCAACGTCTCCCAGTGTGTTGAGCTGAATACTCATCGGCTAACGTGCGTAGCCGGTTGACGACGCTTAATTCGACAGGACTGAACTGGGAAGTCCGTTTCCCGCAAATCAGGCGCCAACTCCCGAGGCGGTCTATCACAACCCAACCCCTAACAGCGATCTTCGTTGTAGAGACCAGCTACCGGGCACCTCACAGTTACATAGGCCTAAGTATTATTGTATCTTCGTCTCCCTACAACTGCGTATCGCATTCCAATGTGCCTCCCTAGCAAACAGCGAGAGCTGTCCCCAGATGTTACCGATTCTTAGCACCTAGTCAACGCTACTTTGGCTTCTAACATGACCCATAGAGCGGCTGCTGGGGTATAACACTCTCCATTGAGATTCAGTCTGACCAATCTTCTTGAACAAGCAACACCTCCTCCTGCTGCCTGCCTGGCGACCTCGCCTCTCCTCGCTTCCGCCAGCGAGTCTCTGAGCTTCCTCACCACTCTCATTCTGCCTTTTCCTGAACAAGCAACTCTCCAAAGCCCTAGCTGTTAACATTTCATTCAACCAGGAGGCCAGCAACAGGCAACATCTTCCCTGAAGCTCCTGCACATCTACCTCCTTTCACACGCTACTTCACCGAACGTCTTCACTGAGCAGCCCCACCACACGGCACCTCCAGCACCAGACTGTCTATCATATAACTATATATATTATAAGAAAACAACATTTTCCATCCTGAGTGCTAGACAACATTAATATCTCGATACCAATGGTGACTCCTGAAGATAAGCACTCACACAGGATGGAGGAGACACTGATCACGCTCCCAGTCTTCAAGCAGACACCAGCTCCTCTTCCGCACCACATTCTGACGACCCACACCTGTCCTGCTTCAGCCGGCCCAGCAGACCTGCCGAGGGAAGCACAACATCCATCTCCACAACCCCTCTTTCCCTCAGCCCCTGCAATGTCCTGCACCCTGCTGCTGTCGTGGACCCAGCTGCTGTCGATCCCGAACTGACCTCTCCAGCCCTGCTCCTGATCCAGGCCCACACACACCCCAGCAGGCGCATCTGACGACCCTGTACTTGTCGGAGAGAAGACCAAATCGCCTCCACACACCTTTTCCTCTCCCACAGAGATAGTGGTTCAGACAGTTGTATTTCAGCGATCGCCCATCGCAAGTATCTCACATAGAGGCATGCACCGCCCGGTCTTCATTAAGCAACTCTACAATCAACAAGTCTCCTACCGCCTGGAGGGGGAGGGGAGGTAGTGTACGTCCCCCACAACTGCAGATCGCATTCCAATGTGCCGCCTCCTAGCAACCAAGCAGACTGTCCCCAGATGTTATCGATCTACAACGGAACTAGTCACTGCTGCTTCTTTGGTAGGGTTCATTGAGATTCAGTCTGACCAATCTCTTGAACAAGCAACACCTCTCCGGCCTGGCGGCGTCCTCTCCCAAACACATGTCCTTCTCTGAGCTTCCTCACCAACCAACTCTCATTCTGCCCATTTTCCTGAACAAGCAACATCTCCTCCAGCAAGCTCCTAGCTGTTAACATTTCATTCAACCAGGAGGCCAGCAACAGGCAACATCTTCCCTAACGAAGCTCCTGCACATCTACCTCCTTCAACACGCTACTCACCGAACGTCTTCTACTGAGCAGCCCCACCACACGGCACCTCCAGCACCAGACTGTCTATCATATAACTTATATATTATACAAGAAAACCACATTAGAGTTTCCTTCCATCCTGAGTGCTAGACAACATTAATATCTCGATACCCCTACAGTCCGTTTCCTGCAAATCAGGCGCCAACTCCCTGAGCGTGTGTCGGTCTACAACCGACCCCTAACAGCGATCTTCATTTGTTGTAGAGACCAGCGTTACCCTGGGGCACTCCTCACAGTTACATAGGCCTAAGTATTATTGTATCTTGTTTGGGGGATAACTAGCAGAAATATAGTATCCCAGGTTAAGTATTGAACCACTGAATGAGAGTTAAAAGTGCCATGTCGTTCCTTGTGAATTTACAGGAGGTATTGTATGTTGAGATAATTGTGGAGTTGTCCAGTGTGTTATGTATTCATTGGTAGTGACCATGAAATGATAATCTGGAGAGTATAATGATATAACCAAGAAGTGAAGAGTTAATTTGCTACTTGGTAAGGTAAGACCTGAGGGTCCAGTGATATAAGACCATAAGAAAATAAGGAGTCTGCAATAGGCCGGTTGGCCTGTGCATGGCAGCTCCTGTCGAGAGTTACTACCACTGTCTATCATCCATGAATCTATCTAGCCTCCTTTTGAAACTTTCCAGAGTTCCCGCACTTACTACAAAGTTGCTAAGCTTGTTCCACTCGTCCACCACCCTATTTGTGAACCAGTTTCTTCCTATCTCCCTCCTAAACCTAAACTTATCCACCTTGAATCCGTTGCTCCGAGTCCTATCCTGCTCTGATATTATAAGAACTTTATCTATATCCCCTTTATTGATTCCTTTCACCCACTTAAATACTTCTATCATATCTCCCCGCACTCTTCGTCTTTCTAGGGAATGCTGAATATCATTTGGCAGTGACAATACCACAATTGTCGATTGAAGTAATAAGTATTAGGAGGTATTCAATGAGGTAATAAGTTCTTGAAGTGTTTGATGACTTAATAAAAAAATTGCAGTTCTGTTTTGTCTGAGTGAATGTAAGATGCATCTTATCCAATCACTGTGTTTAATAAATATTGAATTAGTAATCTACGAGTATCACCACTCTATCCTTTCCCACATTGGTTCTCAGAAAATAACTAACTCACGTGCCTAGAAGCTCGCTACCTAACAGTTAACTAAGATATGTTATATTCTAGAAAAATCCTGGGTGGTGGCAGGTCTACCGTTGTAAGTATAATAAGTGTGGTAATAAGAAAGACATGGTTCCCAGGTTAATCCATGGTTTAGAATATAACTAGAACCAAATATATGGAAGAGATTATAATATATGAAAGGAAATGAAAAGAAAGAACATTGACTTGGAAAACATAAGCAGAGAAGCATAAGAGTTACTTATATAAGAATATATAAGAATATAAGGTATATAGAAATAAAGAACATATAAGAATATAAGCAAGAATATATAAGAATAAGTATATATATGTAAAGAATTGAAGAAGGATAAGTATATAAAACAGGACACTCATTGGAAAGAATGCTACACAGAACATATAAGTATATGAATAAATAGAATACTAACAGAAAAGAATAGCTGGATGGTAAATTATTGAAAAGAGAAAACTCGGCCCGTTACAAGGGCTCGTGACAGCAGCAGGGACCTAACATACCCATAGTTGGGTATGTTAGGTCAGGTTTTATTATGTTCTATACACTAATATGATATTAAAGACAAAAATTAGTGAATTTATATAATCTTACTCTGGTATTTCTCTCGCTGTTATTAATATATATTTCGTAAAGTTTAGACAATTCTAAGTCATTTTTGTTTTATAATATTTCCACCGGCAATTAAGGATAACCGAGATATTAACTCTTCAAGATTATTACTTTCACTCATTCACAAGTGTCGCCATGTGTTGTTTACATCTGGCGGAAGAAGTCTGACACCCGCTGACGCATCGCTTCATACTTCCGTGTTCACTTATTAAGCGCGTCTGACGTCCTGCTCATGCATCACTTTGTTATTTACTGTATTCTATAAAAAGTCTAATATCCGTTATGATTGTTGAATGAAGGTGGGGGGGGGGTTATCTACAAAACTCATTACTTCTGGTGGAAATGGATATCAAATTCATTCAAAACTCATGAAAATACATAGGAAAAAATATTTCTAATATCGATTTAAAGACCGGTGTGATACTATAAATTGACCCAAAATGGAAACGACAATGCATAAAACTTAATAGAACCTAACCTAACATACGAGTACCCATCAGAGAGGCTGATTGTACACAGAATGAGACTGACGTTCTTGCGGGAACAGTACTCTGCGTAACGGTTTCTGTTCGCCATAGCCCGCTGCATCTTGTGCACTTGCACTTGTTCTTGCTGTTCAACAACATTACAGCATTTCACAGCAATTCATTCATTCAATTCATTTTAAAAGTGGCTTTGTCACTTGTACAAATTTTGACACCTCACGAGCGCTCAGGATTGACAACCTTAGCATTCCCTCCCCACAGTTAGTGTGAGTGACCCACACAACTGCGAGGGAAGCGCTAACTGTTGTCCTTCCTGACGTGGTAGGAGGGCTTTCTCTCTTACTACATTTTTTCTAATACTTACCCTGGCCGAAGCACCTGCTGAATTTTTCATAATTCAGTATTCGTGCTAGAGACCCCCCAGTGGTGCACACCTCACGGAGTGGGATTGTGTGTCTCCAGTGGGGGTCGGGGAAAACCTGGGCCAATCCAGCAGTGACGTCTGTGATCGTGCAGGCACACCACTGTTCGGGGGTCGTCCTTAAGTAAAAGTATTTTTTTTTTTTGCACTGAGGGCCTTACATAACCTTAGTGCACCAAAATCAATATATGTAATTAAACAACCAAAGCTGTACCCAAGGGGTGGTTCCCAGCCACCCCAACCATGCCCTCTGGGAGGGGAAACACCAAGCCCCCCTCTGCTCGTCCAGGCAGGGACAGGCAGAGGCGGGAGACCAATCATGACCCACGACTGCCACGACCAATGACAAACTCAGACAATGTAACGGCTACCGACCAAACTACACAACAAAGACGCAACATAGAAGTATCAACTGAGAAGGCCCGAGTAATCCACTTTCGGACTATTGACACGTCTACCTCGTTTGACAAAATTAATGGGTTCATCATACAGAAGGCCATTAAGGATCAGATAGGGGACGTGGAGAAAGTCCGAAAGACAAGAAAAGGCGAACTCCAAGTTACCGTTAAAAACGCACAGCAAATGAGGGACGCCTTGAATCTAAAAACTTTTCATTCAACGACAGTAGAACCGTATATCCCAGCATTTCTCAACACCTGTAAGGCTGTAGTTAACAGCTACGAATTTCAGGGGATGACTAATGACGAAATTGAGTACCACATGAAAGATCAAGGAGTCGTCGATGCTTTCGTATTTAATAGGAAGACCACAGACGGTGAACGAAAACGATCGACTACAGCTGTACTCACTTTTGACGGACTTGTTAGGCCCACTCATGTCTTGGTAGGATATGAGAGGGTCCAGACCAAAACATACATTCCATTCCCAATGCGTTGTTTTAACTGCCAAAGGTTTGGACACACTGGTAAGGCCTGCCGTAACACCCAGGTATGCTCCAAATGTGCTCAGACCGGACACAGGGACGATGACTGTACACAAACGGAGGAAAAATGCTACCACTGTTCGGGTCAGCATGCTGCCTCAGACAGGAAGTGCCCTTCCTACCTGAGGGAGTATGAGATCAGTAAGGTGAGAGCAGAGAACAATTTGGACTACAAGGAGGCTAAGAGGCAGGTGGAAATGTCCTTGCAGACACCAACACCTGGAATGTCCTTTGCATCCGCTGTATCCAAAAATACCTCGCCTCCCAAAATGTGCACCACTGGAACGCAGACTGAGACCAGGACCATCGCAACACAGACTGACTCCACAATCACCGGTTATCCAACCACAGACGCCAAAGACGAGAACACAAAGACAACTATGACTAATAACGAGACCAAAACCAAAAACAAGTCATACCTGACCACAAAACCCAAACAGACTCGCAACATTACCTACCCCTACAACCGATGTTTCGCATTTTTGAAACACTCCGGGGGCAGGGAGCCCCTGCCGAGCAGAGTACTGGCTTTTTGGAGCCGGGAGACTGCTCATCTGATGCGGGGGATCCTTCCCCGGTACCTTTTTCCCCCCCAGAAACAAGAGGAAAGAAAAATAAAGCCCAAAACGCTGACCATATCAACTCTCAGACTTAAAATTCAGTATCATCCAGTGGAATTGCAGAGGTGCTAGGAATAAAAATGCTCAATTTCATTTACTAATGTCATTATTCCGGCCGGACGTTTTTTGCCTACAAGAGACGCTACTTGCGGGTCACGACGACCCACCTGTATTCGACAACTACACGTCCTACAGGGGAGACAACCTAAGGGGGGTAGCCCTATACATTCGGAGTTCATTCGCCCAGCAAAGAGTCAGTCTGAACGTGAACCTGCAGGCTGTGGCGTGCAGAGTTAAGATTCGGACTGGCTATGTTGCCATCTGTTCACTATACTGTCCTCCGGGCGGGCTCATTGACGATGGTGAGCTTGAGGAGCTATTTAACCAACTGCCAGGAAAGAAAATGATCCTCGGCGACCTCAATGCTCGCCATTTGCGGTGGGGCAGTGTCCGGAGTGACGGGAGGGGAGAGCAGGTGGCTGCAGCTATCCTCAACTCCAACTTGTCTCTTCTGAATGACGGTAGTGCGACTCGAGTGGACGAACGATTTGGCACAGCGTCAGCTATAGATCTTTCTATAGTTGATGCTGCCTTGCTATTAGATTGTAAATTTTCTACATACGACAACTCTCTGGGTAGCGACCATTTTCCGATCTGCATTTCTTTTGAGTGTGGCGCCCCAACGGCTACTCCCGAGGTGCGCTACAACCTTAGGAAAGCAGACTGGGGGGCCGTTCGTATAGACACCATTGGACAAGACATCAACACCAAAATTACACACATACAACAAGCTATAATACACGCAGCAGATTTAACAATTCCTAAGACTTCTGCAAAAACCCACAGGCCTGGAGTTCCATGGTGGACACCAGACTGCCGACGAGTGGTCTGTGAGCGAAATGGGCGATGCCGTTTATTCAATAGAATTCCATCACTTGTAAACTTAATTGAATATAAAAAAGCTAGAGCCAAGGCTAGGAGGGTTCTCAGGGAGTGTAAGAGAGAGTCTTGGCGGGCGTTCGTCTCCACTATTAACAAGGATACCCCTTCCTCTGAGGTATGGTCGGCTATAAACCGGGTCAGATCCAAAGGAGGAAGGAGTTTTATCCCACAGGTGAGTAGTGGAGGGCGGATTCTCGACGAACCCCAGGCCATTGCCAACACCCTAGGCCAGAAGTTTGCAGATGCCAGTAGCTCCACCAATCATGATCCACGCTTCGGCGTGTTCCGTGATCGTGCCGAGCTCTTGCATCTCGACTTCGAGAACGGGGACGAACAGGG
The DNA here is from genome assembly GCF_018991925.1 of Homarus americanus. NCBI lineage: Eukaryota > Metazoa > Arthropoda > Malacostraca > Decapoda > Nephropidae > Homarus > Homarus americanus. Next base: position 72,635 of record NW_024725926.1, read on the forward strand.
CTACAATCGAGCATTTTCCCCAGAGGAACTTTCCTTTGCTATTAATAAGGGCAAGGGCTCTACTCCTTGACCTGATGGTATACGATACGAGATGATTAAGCACCTTGACCAGGGAAACCTGGACAAATTGCTAGAAGTGTACAATGAGATCTGGACGTCCAGAACGTTTCCAAACTCATGGCACTTTGCCCATGTCGTACCGATCCCGAAGAGGGACAAATGCCCGAACAACACCAACTCATTCCGTCCGATTTCGCTCACAAACTGTCTGTGTAAGGTCATGGAACGTATGATAAAGCGTAGACTAATGTATTTTTTGGAAAGTAACAACTTATTGAATGATCGACAGTGTGGTTTCCGCCAAGGTAGAAGCACACTAGATCATTTAATAAGTCTTGAAACTGACATCTCAAAAGCTCTTTGCAGTAAAGAAACATTAATTGCAGTATTCTTAGACATAGAAAAAGCTTTCGACATGACATGGCGGACTGGCCTCATGGTGAAGCTCCACGCCTTGGGTCTGAGAGGTAATTTGCCAATTTTCATTAGTAATTTTTTGCAAGACAGGACTTTTTCCGTCAAATTAAAAGGTAACGTAAAGTCAGACACATTTGTCTTAGAAAATGGAGTTCCACAAGGCAGCGTTTTGGGCCCAATATTATTTCTTATAATGATTAATGATTTCCTATCACCAGCCCCCAGCTTGAGTGACCTCAAATTCTCCTTGTTTGCTGACGATTGCGCAATCTGGCGCTCCTCTCGAGTTGAGAGGCTATCTGCACAAAGGGTGCAAGCCGGCCTAAAAGCCGCGGAACAGTGAGCAAAACAATGGGGATTTAGGTTTTCAGTTGAGAAGACAGTAGGAGTAGTCTTCACTAAGAAACGTGACATTAAAAATCCAGTATTAAAATTAAATGATACTCCTATTAAATTTCAGACTTCAGTAAAATTTCTTGGTGTTCATTTTGACCGGAAATTAACGTGGAAAAACCACATTAACGAACTTGAAAGTAAATGTCTTAAAGTCACAAATATCCTGAAAGTTTTATCAGGTACTACATGGGGAGCCGATAGGAAATCTTTATTAATGGTGTATAAGACCCTGATCAGATCAAAACTTGATTATGGATGCCAGTTGTATGCTTCGGCATGCGACACCACACTCGCAAAGCTAACCAGAATACAGAACCGATGCCTTCGTCTATGTCTGGGTGCTTACAGGTGTACACGTGTAGGTAAACTAGAGGTTGAGGCCCACGTCCCTCCACTTCACATCAGGAGGGACATGTTGACGCTAAGGTACGGGTTGAGTGCGGCTAGGAAGCGCGGCACAGGCCACCCAGGTTGGTGTGCTGTTGCTAAATTCCGTTTCCTGCAGCTGCGTAGGTCCCCGTCCTCGGTTGTCCGCCTCCAGACCTTGTGCCAGGGTGCTGGTATCCATTTCGAAGACGTTGATAGATACGTTCCACCGTTGTGTCCGCCATGGGAGAACCCCAACTTCCATGTGGAAACATCGTGGCTTCCGGGAGCGAAGAATGACTTTCATCCTGAGCTCCTGAGGCAACTTTTCTATCAATTTCTGGAAGGATACAGCGCCTATACTCACGTGTACACCGACGGGTCCAAGACTGACGACAACGTTGGAGCCGGTATCTGGAGCAGAGACGGGGAGTGGAGCTCCCGCCTGCCGCGGCATACAACCATATTCTCTGCAGAAATGTTCGCAATAAGTAGAGCCATTGACATTGCAATAACAAGCAATGTCAATGATGTTGCTGTCATTTCAGATTCCATGTCAGCTCTTAAAGCAATTCAAGGTGGTGATACTACCAGCAATGAGATACAGGGCAACATTATTAATAAACTACATGAGTGTGCCAAGAATATTGTGCTGGTGTGGGTGCCTGGGCATTGCAACATTTGGGGCAATGATCAGGCAGACAGATTAGCAAGAGCGACTGTGGGTCTCGGGGAGACAACTAATGTACCCTGGGAGACTCAGTCGTGTCTCTCCTTGGGGAAGACATATACAATTGGGAAGTGGCAACTTGAATGGACTACGTTAGATCTTCACAACAACTGGAAGACTAACATAGGAAACTGGCCTTCAGCATATAGAAAGAATAGGAGGGAAGAGGTCGTTCTCGCCAGACTAAGGCTGAACTGTACCTATCTGACCCACCTAGGGGCCTATCTTGACAATTCCTTCCCACCTATCTGTGCCACTTGTGACAAAATTCTCTCCATCCGACATATTCTGACTGAGTGCAGCCAGTACGAACCAGAGCGCCGGCAGCTGGTGATCCTAGCTGCCGAGCAAGGCTTCGTGCTGACTGTACCCAATTTATTGCAAGATGATGTCACCATAAGTGACGCTGTAATAATCTTCCTCAAGGAGACCCATCTTATCGGCATGTTATGATTGACACACGCATGAACTCTTTTTATATCTATAATATGTATGTAACCATGCCCCAAAGCAAATAAAAATGAATAAAACAAAAATTAAAACATACAACATGAGAAACACATCACAAACCTTTTCATTACATACAACACACACATTTATCAAGTTAAACTGACACCCACCAACACATATTCAAACAAAATGACACGGGCTACAAAAGACAAAATAAAAAAAAAAAATCACAGAGAAACTAGTCACCTGACAAGCCATTTCATCTGGTCTGTCAGTAACTCACCATCATATCACTCACGCATACCATAATTCATCCCAAATAAAACAACAAGAAGAACGAAGTAACCAAAATACCAAGAACAAGAAGAACACAAGAATAACAAGAAAAGAAGAAACAAGAACATCAGATTAGTTGTAGCAAGAAAGAAGACCAAGATTAGAAGAAGAAAGAAGACATCAGCTTCGGCCGAAATAGCCTAATGGCGAAGAGGCCAGTAATCCCCAACATCAGTTCAGTCTAGAGTACCCATAGGTTTGTTATGTTAGGTTTTATTAGGTTCTGCTCACTAATATCATGATATTAAATACGAAAATGGTAATGACAATGCATGGAACCTAATAGAACCTAACCTAACATACGAGAGTACCCATAGGTTTGTATAGTTATTTATTTTATTAGGTTCTGCTCATTATTATCATGATATTAAATACGAAAATGGTAATGACAATGTATAGAACCTACAGAACCAGACGTGGGGGGAGGAGCGGTTTGATAGCTGCGCCAGGCCCAGGCCTAACGCGTGCATATTTTTCAGTTCTTATGACTAAGCTTCTCTTATAAAAAAACAGTGAAATGACCTGGGTGAATATAATTAACATTGTTGATTCTTGTAAGATGTTGATTTATTTAAATATAAAACAACCTATAATTCGCACTAGACATAACAATTTTAGTACCGTAATCAAACAGTTCGTCAAGATCGTCTTAGTGAGGTGAAAGTGTAACCTGATGTCGGACTTTTCATGCTAGACACGATTGTATTTGAAAACTCACTTCACCGAGTTGGAGGTACAGCCAGGTCACAGGCCTGGCAACCACACAATCACTGCCATGATGACAAAGCTTTATTTTATTTATTTTTAGGTGTTGTAATGGCTGTGATAAAGGCCAACCAGGAAAAGTACTGTGCCTTCAGTTAAACCAGTTCATAGTTGTCATCAGTGAATGGTAAAAGAGACTATAATAACTTAAAGTGAATACATATTGGCAATCGAGCTGGTATGACAACTGCTAGCCTATTCGTACAGTAGGTGCCACAGAGATTCTTTAAATTTTATTTTGTTTGTGTGCTTGCTCAAGGACTGAATCTGTGTTTATAATACACCACTCATTAGGAGATACAGTGTACACAGTGATAGTTCATAGTGTCATCAGTGACCGCCGAAGTTGTAACAATAATCTCTAAAGTGAGCGCTCACTAGCAAGCAAGCTGAAAGGCACCGTGCCAGTTGAAAACCAAGTCGTGTCATAGGTGCCACAGAGACTTTAAATTTTAGTTTTATGTTGATTGTGTGCTTGCTCAAGCGACTGAAAACTGTGCCTCTACAATACACCATTCACAGGGGAGATACAGGTGTACGCAGTCGCAGACGACAACCCATAGGCAACAGAGAGAAGCAAGCATTTTTTCTCTTTTATTTCTTTTGAAATAGTAGATCTATACACAGTCTGCACTTCACAACAACAACAACCATGCGAGTTTGGTATGTGATTACGTAGGGAGACGTCGGATATGGAGGATGCAGGCTCAACTAATGCAACGTTTAGAAGTTAATAATCGCTCGTAAAGCTTGATATTGCTGCTGGTATTGCCCTGCTGCATAGTCAAGGTGAATGAAGCGATTGCAATCCATAAGGAAACGAGTCTTCTAGGGACGAAAATATGGATGAAGCAGGGAGCCCTGCTGGTTGACACAACCGAGCAAGAGAAAGAGATCCTGCTAAGACTGGAGGAAGTAGCTAATAGAATGGAGGTGGTTGGGTTAAGAGGAGCTATGGTGACGTATTAGGAGGGCCACGGTGGGGGGGGTGAGAGTAATGCAGTAATCAGTACAGGTTCTACAGCAGATTGGGACTCTGGAAAAGTGTGTCGAAGAAATTAAAATTAACGGACCTACTGTTAGGAGAGGAGAACACCAGAACGGCTCCAGCGCAGAAACAATAGTTTTTGAGTCCCAGAGAGCCAGGCAGAGGGAATCAGGGAGTATGAAACACACGACAAGGTGCTGTTTCAAAATATTTGTACAGAGGTTCTGAAGATTCCAGCAACCCCTCAGGGATGGGAGGAGACTGGGGACAAAAAAGCAGGGGTTGCCCCTGCCCCTCAGGATCACACTAGGGAGGAGTGAAAAATGGCGTTATCCGGCAGGCAAAAAAATTAGCAAGGAGCGAGGCATTTCTGGAGATGTATTTATTCACCCAGACCGCACGGTAATGGGAGGAACAGCATGGGCAGCTCCTGCTGGACGGAAGGCTAAGAAGAGGAGGAGTCGAGAAGGAACGGGGACAGGTGCACATGGGTTATACTCAGGGGAGGGTAGTAAACAAGTAAAAGGACACAGGGCCAGGGGGCAGCAGTGCACCCTCCACCCACTCAACTCCCCCACCTGGGAGGCGGCACTGCTCAGCTTCACTGACAGGAGGAACGAGCGTGTAAATAATGAAATTTTTAACCACACCCTGCAAATACAGTGTACTTAGCAAAATGCTGCAGCTTCTGGAGAATGTGGGTGGAGTGGTTGACATAAGAGCAGAGACGTTACGAGAACAAATTTGGGTCATAGCTGCCATACTAATACCGACACGTTCCTTGATAAGAGGGAGGAGTTTGAAACACTACTAAGAGTACACCAACCAGATATTGTAGGAGGCTGTAGAACTGTTGTACAAGAACAGAGAATCGACCCAGAGGAATGTGGAGTTCAGTATTGCTGATATGACTCATTTTACGAACCTAACTCAAGAATCCTGCAGGAGGGGTGTGGTTATTCACATGCCAGGCAAGACTAGAGCCGCCAGCCAGGCGAGGTACAGGGAGAGATGTTCTTGAAGAGTCCAAGTGGTGTAAAATTAAATTAAAGGAGGGACTTACTTATCGTCGGTGTATCTACAGATCCCCGAACTGTGGCCCACTAAATCAAAGGAACTTAAGAACCTAATAAACAATGCGGCGATGCTCAACCCCAGCCACCTCCCATCATGGGACTTGAATCTTATGACATCGACTGGAGAAACGAGGCCAACCTGAATGACTTGAATAATCCCATACTTTTGTAGAAACCTGAGAGATAATTTCTGTTCCAACATGTGAGAGACCCGACACATTACAGAGGGGAACAAATACCCAAGCCACTTGGACTACCATAACAAACGAGGAGGGTATGGTGGCTAACTGGAACACCTTGCCCTCAGTTGGCACCAGTCACCAGTACAGTGTTGTCATTCAGATTTAAGTTCCATTACCTAGTTCAAATATAAGGCCAGCCAAGGTGCAAATATTACAAGGAAATACAATGGGATGAGGGAAGAGATGAGGTATCAACTTGGCCTGACTTATTAAGGTAATAAGAACGCAGACACTACGCCGAATATCATAACTAGTAAATGACCCATTTGATCGATAATATGGTACCCAAGACCAAAACTCAGTGCTTCTAGAATACGAGGGATCCTCACATTATGAACCACATGCGGCGGTCGACAAAATTATAAGAAGAAAAACCCAGAAATTCAAGACGGGGTTGGGTCAAAACGATGAGCAAGACAGGAGGATGTGGCGCAAGAGCCAGAAACCGCTAAAGATAGAGTGTAGGGAGGGCTGGAAAAGGAGTTCCAAAGGCTGTTGCACGCGAGGTCAAGTCAAACCCAAAGGCGTTTTACCGCTATGCAAAGTCGAAATTGAAAACGCGAGTAGGAGTATCAGACCCGGGAGGCTTGAAGATGCAGTTACGCAGATTCTGACCAGGATAAAGCTGAGCATTGAACAGCTTTTTTCCTCAGTGTTCACAAGAGAGGATGCAACTAACCTTCCTGCGTTTGAAGACAGACGGTTCGACACAGCACTGACCCACATTGTGTTCACAGAAGAGGGTGCAGTATTAGGAAACAAACTGTCCAGGCTAAAGGTCCATAAAGAGTCCTGGACCTGACATGGTGCATCCTAGAGTGCTGGGTGGACAGCAAACGAGCTTGCAGGAGCCCCCTGAAGATTCTGTTTTGTAAAATGCCTGGATGAACAAATGGTCCCCAGTGAATGGAAAGTGGCTTGCGTGAGTCCCATCTTCAAGAAGGGCGATAGGGCACTCCACGAACAACTATAGACCGGTGAGCCTGGACCAGCATAATATGTAAAGTACTTGAGAGTATTAATATCAGAGATGCAGCGATGGAACATCTACTACGAAACAACCTTGTAAAAGATTGCCAACACGGTTTTATGCCGGGGGCGCCTTGACACAATTGCTCAAGGTATTGGATATTTGGGACCCATATTCTAGAACGGGGTAGGTTATCGGACAATATTTACCTAGACGCTGGGCGCCTTTCGACAGTGTACCCCACGAAAGGCTGAAAATCAAACTGAAGGGGCAGGAATTCGGGAAATGTCCTAGCGTGGATAGAAGACTTCACATGACCGCAAGCAATGTGTGGTGATTAATGGCATGAAATCGTCATCTGTACCTGTAATAAGTGGGGTACCGCAGGGTAGTGTGCTGTCTGCTGTTGTTTGTTTGTTTCCATAAATGATATGCCTGACGTTGTACACCTCCACAAATGTTTGCCGATGACGCCAAGTTATTTCTGGGAAATTAAGAACCAAGCGGACTGTGAAGAGCTGCAGAAGGACCTCAGGGCTCCAGGAATGGTCAGCTGAATGGCTGCTGGAGATTCAATGTCACGAAGTGTAAGAGGATGCACCTAAAGTGCACTAACGGTAAGGAGGCGTACCATATATGTCCCAACGGGATGAAGAAAATGTACTAGTTGAGACTGTGTGTGAGAAGGACCTAGGTAGTATGTTACAATGAGCCAGTTCTCGGCCATTGTGAGAAGAAGGTAACCAGAAAGTAAATAAAATTATTGGGTCTTATAAGAAGGTCGTTCAGATATCTAGACGGTCCGTCCTCGTGACGATCTTCAGGAGTGAAGTGCTTCCCCATCTGAGAGTACTGTCACCCCATCTGGTCCCCGAGATATGCTAGGGACTGTCAGCTGGTTGGAAATGTTCAAAGGAGGCCACCTGCTGGTGCCTGCACTTCGGCATCTCAGCTACCCTGCGAGATTGAGCGCCTGAACTTGCCTAGCTTATACCACAGACGTCAGAGTACCCATAGGTTTGTTATGTTAGGTTTTATTAGGTTCTGCTCACTAATATCATGATATTAAATACGAAAATGGTAATGACAATGCATGGAACCTAATAGAACCTAACCTAACATACGAGCCTATAGGTTTGGTATAAGATTTTAGGTTCTATTAGGTTCTGCTCACTATTATCATGATATTAAATACGAAAATGGTAATGACAATGTATAGAACCTAATAGAACCAGACGTGGGGGAGGGAGCGGTTTGATAGCTGGCACAGGCCCAGGTCTAACGCGTGTATATTTTTCAGTTCTTATGACTAAGCTTCTTCTTATAAAAAGCCAGTGAAATGACCTGGGTGAATATAATTTACATTGATGGGATTCTTGTAAGATGTTGATTTATTTAAATATAAACAACCTATAATTCGCACTAGACATAACAATTTTAGTACCGTAATCAAATTAGTACATGTGCACTCCAGCTTTGCACTAAAGTCATTTATTTCTTTTTATTCTTTTAGTATGATGTGTGCATGTAAATGGATGAAAATAAATGAAGAAATTTATGTAAATCTACCCAAAAGTACAGTTGAAAAGATTTATACTGTATTATAAAATGTACTACAGTATTGTACACTAATGTACTAAAATTTTTATCTCTTGAGCAAAATATATGACGTTTATATTCAAATTATTGGCTGTCTTGCAAGGATTCCAGCAATGAAAATTATAATGTCCTAACTTAAGTCTGATATATTAAATAACATAACCACCTTAAAGCATAAAGTTATCACCAATCTTTTGTCTGGGAACACAAGGAGGGAGGTAGCCAGTGAGCGTGGGAAGAGGGTGGGGTGGGTGAGGGAGGTGAGGTGACAGAGTGTCTAGCGTTTATTTATTTGAGATAATATTTGACAGTTGGCGCTGAAGGCCTGCGTGTTTATTTATCATTACTTAAGAGTGACTAATCTCTTCTCATAATTTGCCACCCAAATGGCCTGGGTGAATATAACATACATTGCTGGATTCTGTAAGATAGTGATTTATTTGAATACCTGTATAAACAATCTATATTTGCAATAGACATAACAATTTAAGTACCGTAATCATTTAGTACATGTACAGTACAGTTCCATTGTTAACCGAGGGACCACTGTATTGCAGTGTACTTTACTGTACAATATTGACTAAATTCATAAGATAACGACAACAACTAATGGTTGGTAAAACTTGTCAAGTAAGTGAGTGTCAAGTCTGTCAATATGAGTGGCATGAGTGCTTGTCTCCCCAGAGTCCGTTTTCGCTTCAGGACGCCTGAGTCTGTTTTCAATCTTAGAGAGTGCAGTGCACCAGACTTCGTTATTCCTTGTAATGACACAGAATATGAAATATAAACCCCAATTGCAACCGGGGGTTGCAATTGTTGAGGCAACTAGATATGTCTGATTACAGCAATGTGTTATTGTCAATTTGTAGGTGAAAGATTTATCCTGAGATGTAGGTTAACATTACACCTGGAGGCAAATGCTACTAAAGCCTCAAAGGATATTCCTAACACACAATATCTGGCCAGTATGGGGGATCATCGTGCCTCCGTCAGGGAGTCGTGGAGTGGTGGTCCAGCAGGCGCCGGAAGTTTTTTTTGGGGGGAGGGCGACAGGACGGATATATGCATCGGACGTTGTTCTGTTGGACTTAAACCGCGATGACTGCATAGAAAATCTAAAAGGGTTCTTTTTTCTTCAGCAACAAAACTCTAAATTTTAAGCCAGCCATTTAAAAGGTACAGTAGGCTTGGTTTACAAGGTCAATTAAACCCGTGGAGGTCCACTTAAAACGATAAACGGTAGGGTATCGAGATATTAATGTTGTCTAGCACTCAGGATGGAAGGAAACTCTAATGTGGCTTTTTGTATAATATATAAGTTATATGATAGACAGTCTGGTGCTGGAGGTGCTGTGTGGTGAGGGGCTGCTTGGTAGAGACGTAAGGAGTAGCTTGTTGAAGGAGGTAGATGCAGGAGCTTGTTAGGAGAAGATGTTGCTGTTGCTGGCCTCCTGATTGAATGAAATGTTAACAGCGTGGAGCTTGCTGGAGGAGGTTGCTTGTTCAGAATTTGGGCAGAATGAGAGTTGGTTGGTGAGGAAGCTCAGAGAAGGACATGCCTGCTGGCGGGAGCCAAGACCGCCAGGCAGGCGAGGAGATGCAAGAGGCAGCCAGGCAGCGGCGGGAGGAGGTGTTGCTGTTAAGTGTCTGGTCTGACTGAATCTCAATGGAGACAGAGCTTATATACCCTAGCAGCAGCCATGAGTCATGGTGGGAAACCCGAGAAGTAGCCGTGAATAGTTTCTGCTATAAGATACGGTAACATCTGGTTGGTTGCTAGGGACGGCACATTGGAATGTGATGGCAGGTGGTGGCTACGCAGTTGTTAGTAGGGGAGACATCCACTACAATATTCCCTCCCCCAGGCGGTGTAGGAGACTTGTTGTTTGTAGAGTTGTTTACACATGTGAGGAAGACCGGCGGGCATGCCTCATGAGACAACGGCGATGGCGTGATGAGCCGATCGCTGAAATACAACTGTCTAGATACACACGATCTGTGGGAGAAGGGAGAAAAGGGTGGTGGAGGCGATGAATGTTC
>NW_024725927.1:0-25797 GCF_018991925.1 Homarus americanus
GGCTCTAGCACGAATACTGAATTATGAAAATTCAGCAGGTGCCTCGGCCAGGGTAAGTATTAGAAAAAAGAAGTAAGAGAGAAAGCCCTCCTACCACGTCAGGAAGGACAACAGTTAGCGCTTCCCTCGCAGTTGTGTGGGTCACTCACACTAACTGTGGGGAGGGAATGCTAAGGTTGTCAATCCTGGGCGCTCGTGAGGTGTCAAAAATTGTAAGTGACAGAGCCACTTTTAGAATGAATTGATGAATGATGAAATGTTGCAATGCTTTAAATAGCAAGAACAAGTGCAAGTGCAATTGCACAAGATGCAGCGGTCAATGGCGAAGAAAAACCGTTACAGAGTACTGTTCCCGCAAGAACGTCAGTCTTCTCCCGTGTCCAATCAGCCTCGAACCACTTCTGACTGACTGATGTTGGGGATTACTGGCCTCTTCGCCATTAGGCTATTTCGGCCGAAGCTGATGTCTTCTTTCTTCTTCTAATCTTGGTCTTCTTTCTTGCTACAACTAATCTGATGTTCTTGTTTCTTCTTTTCTTGTTATTCTTGTGTTCTTCTTGTTCTTGGTATTTTGGTTACTTCTTTCTTCTTGTTGTTTTATTTGGGATGAATTATGGTATGCATGAGTGATATGATGGTGAGTTAGTGACAGACCAGATGAAATGGCTTGTCAGGTGACTAGTTTCTCTGTGATTTTTTTTTATCTTTTTTTATTTTTATTTTGTCTTTTGTAGCCCGTGTCTTTTTGTTTGAATATATGTTGGTGGGTGTCAGTTTAGCTTGATAAATGTGAGTGTTGTATGTAATGATAAGGTTTGTGATGTGTTTCTCATGTTGTATGTTTTAATTTTTGTTTTATTCATTTTTATTTTTTATTTTTTTAAGGCATGGTTACATACATATAATAGATATAAAAAGAGTTCATGCGTGTGTCAATCATAACATGCCGATAAGATGGGTCTCCTTGAGGAAGGTTATTACTGCGTCACTTATGGTGACATTATCTTGCAATAAATTGGGTACAGTCAGCACGAAGCCTTGCTCGGCAGCTAGGATCACCAGCTGCCGGCGCTCTGGTTCGTACTGGCTGCACTCAGTCAGAATATGTCTGATGGAGAGAATTAGGTTACAAGTGGCACAGATAGGTGGGAAGGAATTGTCAAGATAGGCCCCTAGGTGGGTCGGATAGGTACAGTTCAGCCTTAGTCTGGCGAGAACGACCTCTTCCCTCCTATTCTTTCTATATGCTGAGGGCCAGTTTCCTATATTAGTCTTCCAGGTGTTGTGGAGATCCAACCTAGTCCATTCAAGTTGCCACTTTCCAAATGTATATGTCTTCCCCAAGGAGAGACACGACTGAGTCTCCCAGGGTACATTGGTTGTCTCCCCGAGACCCACAGTCGCTCTTGCTAATCTGTCTGCCTGTTCATTGCCCCAAATGTTACAATGCCCAGGCACCCACACCAGCACAATATTCTTGGCACACTCATGTAATTTATTAATAATGTTGCCCTGTATCTCATTGCTGGTAGTATTACCACCTTGAATTGCTTTAAGAGCTGACATGGAATCTGAAATTACGGCGACATCATTGACATTGCTTGTTATTGCAATGTCAATGGCTTTACTTATTGCGAACATTTCTGCAGAGAATATGGTTGTATGCCGCGGCAGGCGGGAGCTCCACTCCCCGTCTCTGCTCCAGATACCGGCTCCGACGTTGTCTTCAGTCTTGGACCCGTCGGTGTACACGTGAGTATAGGCGCTGAATCCTTCAAGAAATTGATAGAAAAGTTGCCTCAGGAGCTCAGGATGAAAGTCATTCTTCGCTCCCGGAAGCCACGATGTTTCCACATGGAAGTTGGGGTTCTCCCATGGCGGACACAACGGTGGAACGTATCTATCAACGTCTTCGAAATGGATACCAGCACCCTGGCACAAGGTCTGGAGGCGGACAACCGAGGACGGGGACCTACGCAGCTGCAGGAAACGGAATTTAGCAACAGCACACCAACCTGGGTGGTCTGTGCCGCGCTTCCTAGCCGTACTCAACCCGTACCTTAGCGTCAACATGTCCCTCCTGATGTGAAGTGGAGGGACGTGGGCCTCAACCTCTAGTTTACCTACACGTGTACACCTGTAGGCACCCAGACATAGACGAAGGCATCGGTTCTGTATTCTGGTTAGCTTTGCGAGTGTGGTGTTGCATGCCGAAGCATACAACTGGCATCCATAATCAAGTTTTGATCTGATCAGGGTCTTATACACCATTAATAAAGATTTCCTATCGGCTCCCCATGTAGTACCTGATAAAACTTTCAGGATGTTTGTGACTTTAAGACATTTACTTTCAAGTTCGTTAATGTGGTTTTTCCATGTTAATTTCCGGTCAAAATGAACACCAAGAAATTTTACTGAAGTCTGAAATTTAATAGGAGTATCATTTAATTTTAATACTGGATTACTAATGTTACGTTTCTTAGTGAAGACTACTCCTACTGTCTTCTCAACTGAAAACCTAAATCCCCATTGTATTGCCCACTGTTCCGCGGCTTTTAGGCCAGCCTGCACCCTTTGTGCAGATAGCCTCTCAGCTCGAGAGGAGCGCCAGATTGCGCAATCGTCAGCAAACAAGGAGAATTTGAGGTCACTTAAGCTGGGGGCTGGTGTTAGGAAATCATTAATCATTATAAGGAATAAAACTGGGCCCAAAACGCTACCTTGTGGAACTCCATTTTCAAAGACAAATGTGTCTGATTTTACGTTACCTTTTAATTTGACGGAAAAAGTCCTGTCCTGCAAAAAATTACTAATAAAAATTGGCAAATTACCTCTCAGACCCAAGGCGTGGAGCTTCATCATGAGGCCAGTCCGCCATGTCATGTCGAAAGCTTTTTCTATATCTAAGAATACTGCAATTAATGTTTCTTTACTGCAAAGAGCTTTTGAGATGTCAGTTTCAAGACTTATTAAATGATCTAGTGTGCTTCTACCTTGGCGGAAACCACACTGTCGATCATTCAATAAGTTGTTACTTTCCAAAAAATACATTAGTCTACGCTTTATCATACGTTCCATGACCTTACACAGACAGTTTGTGAGCGAAATCGGACGGAATGAGTTGGTGTTGTTCGGGCATTTGTCCCTCTTCGGGATCGGTACGACATGGGCAAAGTGCCATGAGTTTGGAAACGTTCTGGACGTCCAGATCTCATTGTACACTTCTAGCAATTTGTCCAGGTTTCCCTGGTCAAGGTGCTTAATCATCTCGTATCGTATACCGTCAGGTCCAGGAGTAGAGCCCTTGCCCTTTTTAATAGCAAAGGAAAGTTCCTCTGGGGAAAATGCTCGATTGTAGCCCTGTTCGTCCCCGTTCTCGAAGTCGAGATGCAAGAGCTCGGCACGATCACGGAACACGCCGAAGCGTGGATCATGATTGGTGGAGCTACTGGCATCTGCAAACTTCTGGCCTAGGGTGTTGGCAATGGCCTGGGGTTCGTCGAGAATCCGCCCTCCACTACTCACCTGTGGGATAAAACTCCTTCCTCCTTTGGATCTGACCCGGTTTATAGCCGACCATACCTCAGAGGAAGGGGTATCCTTGTTAATAGTGGAGACGAACGCCCGCCAAGACTCTCTCTTACACTCCCTGAGAACCCTCCTAGCCCTGGCTCTAGCTTTTTTATATTCAATTAAGTTTACAAGTGATGGAATTCTATTGAATAAACGACATAGCCTATTTCGCTCACAGACCACTCGTCGGCAGTCTGGTGTCCACCATGGAACTCCAGGCCTGTGGGTTTTTGCAGAAGTCTTAGGAATTGTTAAGTCTGCTGCGTGTATTATAGCTTGTTGTATGTGTGTAATTTTGGTGTTGATCTCTTGTCCAATGGTGTCTATACGAACGGCTCCTGAGTAGGCCCTCCAGTCTGCCTTCCTAAGGTTGTAGCGCACCTCGGGAGTAGCCGTTGGGGCGCCACACTCATAAGAAATGCAGATCGGAAAATGGTCGCTACCCAGGGAGTCGTCGTATGTAGAAAATTTACAATCTAATAGCAAGGCAGCATCAACTATAGAAAGATCTATAGCTGACGCTGTGCCAAATCGTTCGTCCACTCGAGTCGCACTACCGTCATTCAGAAGAGACAGGTTGGAGTTGAGGATAGCTGCAGCCACCTGCTCTCCCCTCCCATCACTCCGGACACTGCCCCACCGCAAATGGCGAGCATTGAGGTCGCCGAGGATCATTTTCTTTCCTGGCAGTTGGTTAAATAGCTCCTCAAGCTCACCATCGTCGATGAGCCCGCCCGGAGGACAGTATAGTGAACAGATGGCAACATAGCCAGTCCGAATCTTAACTCTGCACGCCACAGCCTGCAGGTTCACGTTCAGACTGACTGTTTGCTGGGCGAATGAACTCCGAATGTATAGGGCTACCCCCCTTAGGTTGTCTCCCCTGTAGGACGTGTAGTTGTCGAATACAGGTGGGTCGTCGTGACCCGCAAGTAGCGTCTCTTGTAGGCAAAAAACGTCCGGCCGGAATAATGACATTAGTAAATGAAATTGATCGTTTTTATTCCTAGCACCTCTGCAATTCCACTGTATGATACTGAATTTTAAGTCTGAGAGTTGATATGGTCAGCGTTTTGGGCTTTATTTTTCTTTCCTCTTGTATATGGGGGGGAAAGAGGGTCCGTGGAAGGATCCCCCTCATCAGATGAGCAGTCTCCCGGCTCCAAAGAGCCAGTACTCTGCTCGGTAGGGGCTCCCTGCCCCTGGTGTGGTTGAAAAGCATAAAAGAGTGGTTGTGGTGTTGAGTCTCTTCTCATGCATTCTTGCGATTGCGTTCTCCTCCTTACGTTAGGGTAGATAGGGTCGTGAGTCTGTTTGGTTTTCGGGGTCAGGTATAACTTGTTTGTTTGGGTCTCGTTACTGGTCATAGTTGTATTAGTGTTCTCGTCTTTGGCGTCTGTGGTTGAATAACCGGTGATTGTGGGGTCAGTCTGTGTTGCGATGGTCTTGGTCTCAGTCTGCGTTCCAGTGGTGCACATTTTGGGAGGTGAGGTATTTTTGGATACAGCGGATGCAAAGGACATTCCAGGTGTTGGTGTCTGCAAGGACAACTCCACCTGCATCTTAGCCTCCTTGTAGTCCAAATTTTTCTCTGCTCTCACCTTACTGATCTCATACTCCCTCAGGTAGGAAGGGCACTTCCTGTCTGAGGCAGCATGCTGACCGGAACAGTGGTAGCATTTTTCCTCCGTCTGTGTACAGTCATCGTCCCTGTGTCCGGTCTGAGCACATTTGGAGCATACCTGGGTGTTACGGCAGGCCTTACCAGTGTGTCCAAACCTTTGGCAGTTGAAACAACGCATTGGGAATGAAATGTATGTTTTGGTCTGGACCCTCTCATATCCTACCAAGACATGAGTGGGCCTAACAAGTCCTTCAAAAGTGAGTACTGCTGTAGTTGATCGTTTGCGTTCACCGTCTGTGGTCTTCCTATTAAATACGTAAGCATCGACGACTCCTTGATCTTTCATGTGGTACTTAATTTCGTCATTTGTCATCCCCTGAAATTCGTAGCTGTTAACTACAACCTTACAGGTGTTGAGAAATGCTGGGATATATGGTTCCACTTTTGTTGTATGAAAAGTTTTAAGATTCAAGGCGTCCCTCATTTGCTGTGCGTCTTTAACAGTAACTTGGAGTTCGCCTTTTCTTGTCTTTCGGACTTTCTCCACGTCCCCTATCTGATCCTTAATGGCCTTCTGAATGATGAATCCATTAATTTTGTCAAACGAGGTAGACG
Organism: Homarus americanus; assembly: GCF_018991925.1. NCBI lineage: Eukaryota > Metazoa > Arthropoda > Malacostraca > Decapoda > Nephropidae > Homarus > Homarus americanus. The sequence continues at coordinate 5,813 of NW_024725927.1, forward strand.
TGTCAATAGTCCGAAAGTGGATTACTCGGGCCTTCTCAGTTGATACTTGTATGTTACGTCTTTGTTGAGTAGTTTGGTCAGTAGCCGTTACATTGTCTGGGTTTGTCGTTGGTCGTGGCAGTCGTGGGTCTTGATTGGTCTCCCGCCTCTGCCTGTCCCTGCCTGGACGAGCAGAGGGGGGCTTGGTGCTTCCCCTCCCAGAGGGCATGGTTGGGGTGGCTGGGAACCACCCCTTGGGTACAGCTTTGCTTGTTTAATTACATGTATGGTTTAGGTGCACTAAGGTTATGCAAGGCCCTCAGTGCAAAAAAAAATACTTTTACTTAAGGACGACCCCCGAACAGTGGTGTGCCTGCACGATCACAGACGTCACTGCTGGATTGGCCCAGGTTTTCCCCGACCCCCACTGGAGACACACAATCCCACTCCGTGAGGTGCGCACCACTGGGGGGGCTCTAGCACGAATACTGAATTATGAAAATTCAGCAGGTGCCTCGGCCAGGGTAAGTATTAGAAAAAAAGAAGTAAGAGAGAAAGCCCTCCTACCACGTCAGGAAGGACAACAGTTAGCGCTTCCCTCGCAGTTGTGTGGGTCACTCACACTAACTGTGGGGAGGGAATGCTAAGGTTGTCAATCCTGGGCGCTCGTGAGGTGTCAAAAATTGTAAGTGACAGAGCCACTTTTAGAATGAATTGATGGATGATGAAATGTTGCAATGCTTTAAATAGCAAGAACAAGTGCAAGTGCAATCGCACAAGATGCAGCGGTCAATGGCGAAGAAAAACCGTTACAGAGTACTGTTCCCGCAAGAACGTCAGTCTCCTCCCGTGTCCAATCAGCCTCTGAACCACTTCTCTATCGTTGTTGTATTTATACGATTCTGCAGGATCAGGTTTGAGGAGTGTGAAGTGAGCGGTGCTGCTGATTGGCTGAGGTGAAGGCGGTAACGGGCCAATCACCGCGCAGTCCGGGAGTGAGGCTCCTGTCTGTAAAACTCGCTGCTGATTGGCTGGTAAGCGGACGGCACGTAATCAACCAGCAGTTGTAGAGGAGAGTATCCACTACAATACAACATTCGACTCTGTATACAGTAATTCTGACCCAGTTACGCCAGACACTAGTGCTAACACTCTTCATTCGGAGAATAGACGGAGCTGATATATTCTGCCTTTACTTTACAGCCTTTGTTATATATACACACATTCTTTGGATTGTATTTCTGTATATTTTTTCACAGTAAGACCTGACCTAATTAGCAGAGCAACAGGTAAACAATGACGTCATTAACCTGTATTTTGCCTCCGTGTAAAGTTTATTGTTGTTCATTTTATCTTTTGTAGTCTGAATTTGTTTAAAGATTATAGAAACGGCTTTTGTTTGTTTACTTTGTTTATTTAAAGTATGAGATATCCTGGTCATGCATCTGTAAACAAGACAGTAAACAATATACATGTGAAAACCACGAGTTAATATTTGTCTGGTGTTGAATATCCATATACCGGCCTTTGTTTTGGGTAGTGGCGAGTGTCAGGCGATGTTGGTTGCTCGAGCTGGCGATACACTTCATCATTCCCATCTGACCTACAGAGGTAAGCAGTCACCCATCTCTGCCTGTATCAATATTACGTATCTTTTTCATTTTCCAATTTCTCATCGGTGTGTGAAATAGGTTTTTGGTGGGTGATCCTTATTTATTTAGTGGTGGACGATAAATTGTGAAATTGTTCCTGATTTCCTTATACTGTGTACTGAGGGGAAGTTATGACGGTCTAAGATATTTGTTTCTCTCTCTCTCTCTCTCTCTCTCTCTCTCTCTCTCTCATATATATATAATTACACCAAATGACATAAACTATTGAAATAATAAGACCAAACCAATTCTATATTTCCTGAAGCCTTATTCATAAATTTGTATAATAAAAATTATTCTATTAATGAAAAAACTAAGAGAGACTCAGTTGATAATCAGGTGTGACAGCATCTCCGATATGTGAAGGGATGTGCTAGTGCAGGTGTGTGTGTGTGGGTGAATTAATTTGAACCACACAAAGTCACACACACACACGTCTACATACACCGTCTCCCAACTCCTCATAAAATGAAGGAAATGTAAAGAGAATCGAGAAAAAAAAATTTGACAGAGTAAAGTGAAAAAAGAAAGAAGAAAAAACACGACTCTTGAGGAACGAGGAACAAAAACTTTTACCGAATCCAATTTCTGCGGAAGAAAGATAAATAATCGTGGGTATAGCGTGAGCTTCCGGGATCAAAGACTCGGGAGGATCTCTAATGATTACTCAGCAATAGGCATCTGGCAGCGTCTAATTCCTCTCTCATCTTTAATGGCAGAATATTTTGTAAAGTTCTGGTGATTAAACTTATATAACCACAAAGACTGAGTATGGTGGTCACTGCATAGGGGGAAGTGGGTGAGGACAATAAAGAGATGAGGGGGGTAATATTTTCCTCATTTGTCTCATATTATGGAGGACAAAGTGGGTATTTGGGCTTGAATTTGGAAGCCTTGGAGGATGTTCTTATGATTTATGGTGACTAAAGTTAAAGCGTTCTGGGTGCATTGTTGTGCACTGGGTTGGTATTTGAACTCGTCCCTCGTGTGTAAACAAATGTGCTGGTGTAACAAGAATCAAAATACTTCCTACTTACCCGAGAACGATATAAACAACACACGTTAAGTCTAAATTGAATCTTCACTTGTGGAAGAAGATTGGTTTAGGATAGGTTAGGTTAGGTCAGGTTAGCTTAGGTTAGGCTAGGTTAGGTCAGGTCAGGTTAGCTTTGGTTAGGTTAGGTTTTTGGTTGACTTACGCCTCTCAAGCCTTCTTATTACTGCCCTTGTGTTAAGTCTTAGATGATGGTTAGTGAATGCTTTAGTCAATTCAGTTCAATGTAAGACAAGAAGAAATACTGTCCTGCCTTCTTCAGTTATTTGGTGTTGTCTTCAAGTTCGTTTTATTTTACCTTAATGATTAGCGGTTTGTTATCTTATGCTGTCGAGGGAAGTGTGGGGGTATATGCGTGTGGGGGATGTGGGGGTGTAGGATGCCTTGAAGTGTGATAGATTAGCTCAGCAAGATTCACATCTCACCTGAGCTACCACCTGTCCTTGACTCTATTGGGTTAAAGAAGGACAGATAATTTCCCTCAAACAAAAGCCAATACCTATTTATACCAGGTGTAAGTAATTAAACCCTGTACCTGTACCTGAATTATGTATATCTCATCACAGGTTATGTCATTCTTCACAATGATGAATCTTAATTAGTGACAGGTGATATAAAAACTGATTGATATTGTAATAACTAATAATCGTTCACAGAATATTTCCTGGATATAAAATAACAAGATACAAGAAAGTAATTGTTTATTTAATCTTTCTTCATTGGTGATAAATACTGAGCTTTAGTATATTGTTCAGTATATTGACAGCTAATATGTAACTTAGCTAAGATGGTAAACTTCACACGTCAGTATTGTTCAGTATATTGACAGCTAATATGTAACTTAGCTAAGATGGTAAACCTCACACATCAGTTTGTTCAGTATATTGACAGCTAATATGTAACTTAGCTAAGATGGTAAACTTCACACGTCAGTATTGTTCAGTATATTGACAGCTAATATGTAACTTAGCTAAGATGGTAAACTTCACACGTCAGTATTGTTCAGTATATTGACAGCTAATATGTAACTTAGCTAAGATGGTAAACTTCACACGTCAGTGTTGTTCAGTATATTGACAGCTAATATGTAACTTAGCTAAGATGGTAAACTTCACACGTCAGTGTTGTTCAGTATATTGACAGCTAATATGTAACTTAGCTAAGATGGTAAACTTCACACGTCAGTGTTGTTCAGTATATTGACAGCTAATATGTAACTTAGCTAAGATGGTAAACTCACACATCAGTATTGTTCAGTATATTGACAGCTAATATGTAACTTAGCTAAGATGGTAAACTTCACACGTCAGTATTGTTCAGTATATTGACAGCTAATATGTAACTTAGCTAAGATGGTAAACTTCACACGTCAGTGTTGTTCAGTATATTGACAGCTAATATGTAACTTAGCTAAGATGGTAAACTTCACACGTCAGTGTTGTTCAGTATATTGACAGCTAATATGTAACTTAGCTAAGATGGTAAACCTCACACATCAGTTTTGTTCAGTATATTGACAGCTAATATGTAACTTAGCTAAGATGGTAAACTTCACACATCAATATTGTTCGGTATATTGACAGCTTATATGTAACTTAGCTAAGATGGTAAACTTCACTTGTCAGTATTGTTCAGTATATTGACAGCTAATATGTAACTTAGCTAAGATGGTAAACTTCACACGTCAGTATTGTTCAGTATATTGACAGCTAATATATAACTTAGCTAAGATGGTAAACTTCACACGTCAGTATTGTTCAGTATATTGACAGCTAATATGTAACTTAGCTAAGATGGTAAACTTCACACGTCAGTGTTGTTCAGTATATTGACAGCTCATATGTAACTTAGCTAAGATGGTAAACCTCACACATCAGTTTTGTTCAGTATATTGACAGTTAATATGTAACTTAGCTAAGATGGTAAACCTCACACATCAGTTTTGTTCAGTATATTGACAGCTAATATGTAACTTAGCTAAGATGGTAAACTTCACACGTCAGTATTGTTCAGTATATTGACAGCTAATATATAACTTAGCTAAGATGGTAAACTTCACACGTCAGTATTCAGTATATTGACAGCTAATATGTAACTTAGCTAAGATGGTAAACTTCACACGTCAGTATTGTTCAGTATATTGACAGCTAATATGTAACTTAGCTAAGATGGTAAACTTCACACGTCAGTGTTGTTCAGTATATTGACAGCTAATATGTAACTTAGCTAAGATGGTAAACTTCACACGTCAGTATTGTTCAGTATATTGACAGCTAATATGTAACTTAGCTAAGATGGTAAACTTCACACGTCAGTATTGTTCAGTATATTGACAGTTAATATGTAACTTAGCTAAGATGGTAAACTTCACTTGTCAGTATTGTTCAGTATATTGACAGTTAATATGTAACTTAGCTAAGATGGTAAACTTCACCACGTGTCAGTATTGTTCAGTATATTGACAGCTAATATGTAACTTAGCTAAGATGGTAAACTTCACACGTCAGTATTGTTCAGTATATTGACAGCTAATATGGAACTTAGCTAAGATGGTAAACTTCACACGTCAGTGTTGTTCAGTATATTGACAGTTAATATGTAACTTAGCTAAGATGGTAAACTTCACCACGTGTCAGTATTGTTCAGTATATTGACAGCTAATATGTAACTTAGCTAAGATGGTAAACTTCACACGTCAGTATTGTTCAGTATATTGACAGCTAATATGTAACTTAGCTAAGATGGTAAACTTCACACGTCAGTGTTGTTCAGTATATTGACAGCTAATATGTAACTTAGCTAAGTTGGTAAACTTCACACGTCAGTATTGTTCAGTATATTGACAGCTAATATGTAACTTAGCTAAGATGGTAAACTTCACTTGTCAGTATTGTTCAGTATATTGACAGCTAATATGTAACTTAGCTAAGATGGTAAACTTCACACGTCAGTATTGTTCAGTATATTGACAGCTAATATGTAACTTAGCTAAGATGGTAAACTTCACACGTCAGTGTTGTTCAGTATATTGACAGCTCATATGTAACTTAGCTAAGATGGTAAACCTCACACATCAGTTTTGTTCAGTATATTGACAGTTAATATGTAACTTAGCTAAGATGGTAAACCTCACACATCAGTTTTGTTCAGTATATTGACAGCTAATATGTAACTTAGCTAAGATGGTAAACTTCACACGTCAGTATTGTTCAGTATATTGACAGCTAATATATAACTTAGCTAAGATGGTAAACTTCACACGTCAGTATTGTTCAGTATATTGACAGCTAATATGTAACTTAGCTAAGATGGTAAACTTCACACGTCAGTATTGTTCAGTATATTGACAGCTAATATGTAACTTAGCTAAGATGGTAAACTTCACACGTCAGTGTTGTTCAGTATATTGACAGCTAATATGTAACTTAGCTAAGATGGTAAACTTCACACGTCAGTATTGTTCAGTATATTGACAGCTAATATGTAACTTAGCTAAGATGGTAAACTTCACACGGTCAGTATTGTTCAGTATATTGACAGTTAATATGTAACTTAGCTAAGATGGTAAACTTCACACGTCAGTATTGTTCAGTATATTGACAGTTAATATGTAACTTAGCTAAGATGGTAAACTTCACACGTCAGTGTTGTTCAGTATATTGACAGCTAATATGTAACTTAGCTAAGATGGTAAACTTCACACGTCAGTATTGTTCAGTATATTGACAGTTAATATGTAACTTAGCTAAGATGGTAAACTTCACCACGTGTCAGTATTGTTCAGTATATTGACAGCTAATATGTAACTTAGCTAAGATGGTAAACTTCACACGTCAGTATTGTTCAGTATATTGACAGCTAATATGTAACTTAGCTAAGATGGTAAACTTCACACGTCAGTGTTGTTCAGTATATTGACAGCTAATATGTAACTTAGCTAAGTTGGTAAACTTCACACGTCAGTATTGTTCAGTATATTGACAGCTAATATGTAACTTAGCTAAGATGGTAAACTTCACTTGTCAGTATTGTTCAGTATATTGACAGCTAATATGTAACTTAGCTAAGATGGTAAACTTCACACGTCAGTATTGTTCAGTATATTGACAGCTAATATGTAACCAGCTAAGATGGTAAACTCACACATCAGTTTTGTTCATATATTGACAGCTAATATGTAACTTAGCTAAGATGGTAAACTTCACACGTCAGTATTGTTCAGTATATTGACAGCTAATATGTAACTTAGCTAAGATGGTAAACTTCACACGTCAGTTCATATATTGACTAATATGTAACAGCTAAGATAGCTCACACGTCAGTGTTGTTCAATATATTGACAGCTAATATGTAACTTAGCTAAGATGGTAAACTTCACACGTCAGTGTTGTTCAGTATATTGACAGCTAATATGCAACTTAGCTAAGATGGTAAACTTCACGTCAGTATTGTTCAGTATATTGACAGCTAAGATGGTAAACTTCACACGTCAGTGTTGTTCAGTATATTGACAGCTAATATGTAACTTAGCTAAGTTGGTAAACTTCACACGTCAGTATTGTTCAGTATATTGACAGCTAATATGTAACTTAGCTAAGATGGTAAACTTCACTTGTCAGTATTGTTCAGTATATTGACAGCTAATATGTAACTTAGCTAAGATGGTAAACTTCACACGTCAGTATTGTTCAGTATATTGACAGTTAATATGTAACTTAGCTAAGATGGTAAACTTCACGCGTCAGTATTGTTCAGTATATTGACAGCTAATATGTAACTTATCTAAGATGGTAAACTTCACACGTTAGTCTTATTTACTGTATCTAAACCTGTTGAATAAGTACCAATGTTACAACACATGTACCACAATAATGAATTTCATACATCGATTCATTTACTGCAATTGTTGTATTCCTACAACCATCTACCACAACCATTGTTTAGCTACAACCAACCCACCAACCACAACCATTATGTTGCTATTTTCTCAATACTACAGATTAGTCACGTGACGAACCTCTTTTGCAGCACCAAATGTAATTAACTAATTACCATAAAATGTAAAAGGCCATAATTATCACTACAACGGAAGGACTCTGGTTACTTTCTAGCCCGGAATGCTGTGTCTGTCTGTCTGTCATCTGTAACTGTCTGTTTGTCTGTCTATTTTTACCCCACTGTCCGTCTGTATGTGTGTGTGTGTCTGTGTGTCTCCACATCACGGTCCAGTGAGTCAGACAGCTCGATCAAGGACCCACAACTCTTGAAGTATTTCTCGCTGCCTCACAAATGTTGCCTCTATTGACCTGACTCCTCAAAAGTTCTTAAGTCATTTTTATCCTTAACTTTGTATATACGACCCACAGCTGATTACGGTGCCATCACTACGTCTATAGTTAAATACAGTGTCACACAGTTACTACAGTAAATAACTTACAAGTCACTTAGAAGCATCATCACATCCCAATATAGGAGAACAAAATTAACTTAGGAGTTTTTGAGACTCCTCTCCCTGACTCCAACAAACATAGAGAGTGGTGGTCACTGGTGCTGAGCCTAACTTCACTAAGCAGGATTAACTCGTTTACTGTCAGCTTAAAACCGATCTTAGAGAGCTAATTGTGCAACACCTGGCGGCAAGGGAAGCATTACAATCATGTGAATCGTAGATACTGATGCCAGACCTGTGGGCGAGGGTAGCCGACCCGACCATCATACCAAGAAGGTGAAGTCCTCACTCATCAACAATGTGCTACTTTATTTTGAACGTTTTGCTTAACACCCGAAGACTCGCTCCACCCTCCCATCTCTTTCACCTGAATATAATAGTAATGTAACCTAACCTAACCTCGGGCATGTCAATATTCAGGTGATGCTTTTCTGTAAGTTTACTTAGTTGAAGAAATATGAAGGTTGAATATATATTACAGTACAGTATTGATATATGGTATGTACTGAGAGAAGATCACAAGGGTGTCTTTCACCACTAATGAATGTCACCCAAGATCCACATCCTTATCTTGATATTGCAAACAGTAATCGACAGCCAATAAATTTAATTCAGATACCAAGAAGAAACAGTTTATTTAGTCATAATAATACAAATAGAGTAACAAGAAGAAGATTGTTGAACCTTTCGAGTGCTGCAGCCTCATAAATACGGGTCATATCAGGTTTACATAATAATGATGTTACAATTTATATTTTTGTATCAGTAGCATATTTTTTGTTATTATCATAACCTGGTTGTAGCTGCCACCATCTATATCGACTGATATTACTAGTTTAATTAGCTCTTAAAATAGGAAACATACTACCACAATATCCCTCTGGCACACCGCCTAGGTCAATACAGGGATATTTGAGTCGCATTACACACACATCACGCTAATTGTTATGTTTATTACTTAATGTGTTAACAACAAACTTGTATATTTGTCTGGTTTATGTGAATTAATGATGAAGAGAAAATCACTGAAAGAAATATTTCATGTAATTATTTTTGAGTGAAATTTTCAATATTTATATTTTTGTTGATAATGTCACTATAGGTATTGTACTTCAGGCTGATTAATGATCTGGGTTCACAAAAAACCAACATCGATTAGTAATTAGTTGTAAAAAACAATTAACTAGTTTTAGGTAATAATGATGAGGAAACGACATAGGGCAATTAAGTCTGGTGATTAGGGATTAAATTCGTTGGTGGTGTTGGCCAGACCCGAGTACCTAATTATAGTATCGTCTCCTGAGCTATGATATAATTATACATGTGAACCTTATTAAAAATTGTATATAAATTATACATAATATCAAACAAGAACCTTAATAGTATTGTTATTATTTACCTTTTAACCTTAACTAATTATCCCATTAACATAAAGAAATTAAGACACATAGTTAAAAAGTACTGTAATTATCTACCATTAAACAATTCTTCCTCGCCATTTGTTGTGATGAAAAGAAACCACAAGTAAATTTACCTCTTGAAGCACCTGTCGTCTTGAAGCACCTGTCGTCTTGAAGCACCTGTCGTCTTGAAGCACCTGTCGTCTTGAAGCACCTGTCGTCTTGAAGCACCTGTCGTCTTGAAGCACCTGTTGTCTTGAAGCACCTGTCGTCTTGAAGCACCTGTCGTCTTGAAGCACCTGTCGTCTTGAAGCGCCTTTCGTCTTCAATTTTGTCTCCTACACACACACACACACACACACACACACACAGGTTGTTGTAGTTCCTGGCCATTCTCACACCAAGGCCAATAATTCAACAGTATCGAGTGACTAAAATACCCTATTGTATTAGACGATATTTTTTTCTTTTACTTTTTTGTGGGATTTGATATTAGAGAATTATTATATTTTTATTATTTTATCCCAGAACATAACCTTAGGGAATCTTTTTACTTTTATTTGTTTGTTTCTCTGTCATTTTTATAGAACACTATCCCAGAAATTGACTTTATATTAGAGAATCTTAGTCTTTGTTTGTTAGTCTGTTTTTGTTTAGCAAAAATATAATTTGTTTCTTTCTTTGCGCCATTAAGCCATCATATAATTAAGTGGTTTTTACCCTCAGTGTGATAATCAGTTCATGAGAGATAATACTCATAATAGAATCTCTGACTACCATCAATTACTAGCTCACCAAAAACTTTTATTCCCAGTGGTAAGTTGTGGCCGAGTAAATCATCATTAAAGTGTTTTATCACCTAATGAAAGGTTCACCATAATAACCTTACATATGTCATCTTAATACGTGTTGTTAATACCAAAGTGTGTATCCTTGTGTCCGTCCGTGAGACAGACACGACACGACAAGACACGACCAAATGTGTGTTTACATAACGCACAGGTGATCCATTCCTTCCTCTCTCTCCCCCCCCCCGTCTCCCCCCTTCGTCTCCCTTACCTCTCTCCCTTTATCTCCCCTCTCAATTCCCTGGCCCATCTCACCCACACCCCACCCCTCACCCCCCTCCCCTCCCCTAGTTCCCCCACCCCTCTCCCCCCTACACTAAACTCACCACTCAGTACACCCCTTCCCAAAACACATGTTACAGCTTCATCAGGGCAGGTCTGGACAAGCCACCGATCTGTCACACTATCCACTCGACCCAAAAATTAGTTTCTCTCTCCGCTGATACCGACTCATACATCGCTTATCAGGATTTATCTTTCCATTTTCACCTTAGCCGGATGTGATAAGCCAGCTAGGGTGGTGATGGTGGCATCTGGCCGTCAGAGGAGATTTGGTGAGAATGTGAACAGCTGAATGGGGATGAAATCTGACGGTGGTATGTTTGTGGGTGTTGCTTCGGGGTGGTTTGGTGATGATGTGGGTGGTGGTAGTGATGGTGTGAATGGTGGTGGTGATGGAGGGCAAGTAGTGGTGTTGGTGTGGGTGGTGGTAGTGGTGGTGTGGATGGTAGGGGTGATAGAGGACAAGTAGTGGTGTTGGTGTGGGTGGTGGTAGTGATGGTGTGGATGGTGGTGGTGATAGAGGGCAAGTAGTGTGTTGGTGTGGGTGGTAGTGGTGGTGGATGGTGGTGGTGAGCAGAGGGCAAGGAGTGTGGTGTTGGTGTGGGTGGTGGTGGTGTGGGATGGTGGTGGTGATAGAGGGCAAGTAGTGGTGTGGGTGGTGTGGATGGTGGTGGTGATAGAGGGCAAGTAGTGGTGTTGGTGTGGGTTGTGGTAGTGGTGGTGTGGATGGTGGTGGTGATGATAGAGGGCAAGTAGTGGTGTTGGTGTGGGTGGTGGTGGTGATAGAGGGCAAGTAGTGGTGTTGGTGTTGGTGTTGGTAGTGATGGTGTCGATGGTGGTGGTGATAGAGGTGTAAGTAATGGTGGTGGTGTGAGTGGTGGCAAGATAGAGGGCAAGAGTAGGGTGGTGGTGGTGGTAGTGGTGGTGTGGGTGGTGGTGGTGGTGATAGAGGGTAAGTAGTGGTGTTGGGGTGGGTGGTGGTGGTGATGGTGGTGGTGATAGAGGGTAAGTAATGGTGTTGGTGTGGGTGGTGGTAGTGATGGTGTTGTCGCGATCCCACTACCCTTTATACCTGGGGAGTGAAACCTACCCCAAGTTATTAACAAATAAAGAACACGGCAATAATTATCCCCACAAAAACCTACTCAACTAAATGTACTTGAATAAGTATGAACAAGTTGAAATAAGTAAGTCACAAAAGGGAAGATAATTAATTCAATTTATGTTCTAAAGGGAGTACTGACTATAGCAAACAAGAATTTAAGGGAATAAATAATTGTATATTAAAATAAGGGTGATGCCGGAAGGGTGAAAATATACCGTTAAGGAGTTAGACCAAACGAATATTACTTAACATAACTATATTACATAGACATACAATATATATACATACAACAATCCCTACAAAATAGTTGTTTCCTACCAAACAGGAAATTCCTTACCACCAGAATCCCTTCCTAGGCCTAACTAAACGTGTCACTAATACCTGATACCCCTAGGGCATTGCAGAAGACTGGACAAGGCACTAGACAAGGGTCAAGGCTAGAGAACGAATGGACACGTCTACCATATGCCATGGTTTTTCGCTACTGGGGAAGCGCGTCTCATATCACGTGATCCAGGACATTTGCTAGATAATTTATATAATTAATTAATACTACTCTTGAGTTGACTTAACAGAGTAACACAATGATGCATATTAATAACATACATAAATATACAATTAACCTAAGTAACTAAGAACAATAATAATATAATAAGTACAATTAGCAAGTTAATAGCTTGTGTGGAATAGAGGCGTGAACATATGCCTCCCCCAAAAAAGTGAGCTTACAACTAACTGGAAGCGAAAATGGATATACAGCTACACTGTGAAAGTAATAACTAACACAATAAGTTTAAATCAATATGAAGCAAAATAATTCATAATATAAACACAAGGTACTTAATGACAATAAAACAAAAATATAATTTGCATATAGACATAGTTACTAAATAATCAGACTCGAGAAAGTGCATCAGCCAACACGTTCTCTTTTCTGCAGATATGGGAAATGTTCAAGTTATAGGGCTGAAGTGATAGAGCCCACCTCAAAAGTCTTTGGTTGGTATGTTTCATCTTGTCAACAAAAGTAAGTGGGTTATGATCAGTGCTGCCAATATATACTTTGAAGTTTTCTAGTGCCATGATCAGTGATAAAGCCTCCTTTTCAATGGTGGCATAGTTTCTTTGATATTTGTTAAATTTTCTAGAAAAATAGCACAGCGGATGAAGCACTTGATCACTCTCACCCTCTTGCAGAAGCACAGCACCGGCGCCAATTTCACTGGCGTCGACATGGAGAGTGAACTGTTTCTGGAGGTCAGGTGCAAGTAGTACAGGAGCATTTGCCAGCAGGGATTTAAGATTCTCAAAAGATTCCTGGCAAGCCGTAGTCCACTTGAAGGTTTTCTTGCCACTCAACAGGTCAGTCATGGGAGAGGCAACGGAGGAGAAGTTTGGACAAAAACGGCGGTAGTACCCCGCCATACCCAGCAACCTCATCACACTCTTCTTATCGCCTGGCACTGGATACTGTTGAATTGCCTCAATTTTGGCTGCTATAGGCTGGACTTCCCCTTGTCCGACCACGTGCCCCAAGAAAGTGACGTGGGCATGGCCGAACTCACTTTTGACGAGGTTCACCGTCAGCTTGCTTGCAGCCAGTACGGAGAAGAGGGCTTGTAGACGACTCATGTGATCTTCCCAGGAACTGCTGAAGACGATGAGGTCGTCTAGGTAACAGCGGACACCTTCCAGACCAGACGTGGTGAAATTCATGAGGCGTTGAAAGGTTGCAGGGGCGTTCCGCATACCAAACGGAAGAACTGTGAATTGGTACAACCCCTCAGGAGTGACAAAAGCAGAGATGGCCCTGGAGCGTTCAGTCAGTCTTATCTGGTAGTAGCCCTGGAGAAGATCCAACTTGGTCACGTACCTTGCCTGTCCAAGATCGTCGATCACGTCGTCGATGCGTGGCAAGGGATAACCATCGGGTTCAGTGACAGCATTCATCTTGCGATAATCCACACACAGCCGCATTGACCCATTCGGCTTTGGAACTAGAACAACAGGGGATGCCCATGGACTGATGCTGGGTTCGACGAGGCCTAGCTCTTGAAGACGCTGTACCTCGGCTCGCACACACTCCCGCTTGAAGGCATTAAGACGGTAGGGACGCTGTCGGATTGGCTTGGCTCCCCTGGTCTCAACGTCATGCTCCAGCACTGAACAAGAGAGTAGGTAATCACCAACTATAATAAGATACTCCTGTAATAGAGACTTTATATTATTGGCTTGGTCACTAGAGAGATGGCACAACTTAGCACTGGGGTCCTCCAAGATAGTCGAGTTTTCCACTTTTACACTAGACCCATTCATTATTTCAGAAAAACACTGATCTTTATCATCCTTACACTCTGGCACAATGATACAAGTTGGCAAGGATTGATCAACACAAGCAACTGCTTTTCCCAGGGTTTCGTTACGAACATGATATGACTTTAAAAGATTGACATGGATAAGGTGTTTTTTCTTACGCCGTTCAGGGGTGCTAATCACATAATTCACGGACCCCTGTTTTTCTAGTACTTCATATGGACCACTGTATTTGGATTTAAAAGGGTGATCATGTAAGGGCAGGAAGGCCAACACCTGCTCCCCCACTTGGGATTCTCTAGGTTTTGCCTGATGGGCCTTATCAAAATGCAGTTTCATTTTCACCTGAGCACACCTTTAGTTGGACTGGGCAAGTTCTACAGCCAGACGCATCTTCTCCTTGATTTGGACCACATATGAAGCTAAGGGCGTCGCGCTCTGATCACTCAACCAACACTCTTTTAACACCTTTAGAGGCCCTCGCGCCTCATGTCCATAGACGAGCTGGAAGGGCGAGAATCCTAACGACTCTTGTTTACTGTCCCGAAAAGCAAACAAAGGCAGGTCAACTCCCTCGTCCCAATCCTTCCCAGTCTCCAGACAGAAGGTGTGCAACATGAGTTTTAGTGTCTGGTGAAATCTCTCTACCACCCCCTGTGACTGAGGGTGATAGGCCGAAGACCTCAACTGCCGGACTCCCAGGGTTTGCATTACCTGATTAAACAACCGGGAAGTAAAATTGGAACCCTGATCTGACTGCACCACTGTAGGAAGGCCTACTTGAGTGAAGAAGTGGGTTAAGGCTTTGATAACATTCTTCGCTGTGATGCGGCGCAAGGGAATGGCTTCAGGATAACGGGTTGCACAATCAATAATGGTTAGCAAGCACTGATGACCACGAGGGGTCTTAGGTAAGGGACCGACACAATCTATGACCACCTTACTAAAGGGCTCTTCAATGACTGGGATAGGCTGCAGAGGGAATGGTTTAACACTGGGGTTCGGTTTCCCTGCTACCTGACAATCATGGCAAGTGCGACAGTAAGAGCTGACGTCTTTCTTCATCCTAGGCCAAAAGAACTGGGATAAAATTTTTGCATAGGTCTTCCTAACTCCTAAATGACCACCCACCCCATCATGAGCGATACTAAGTACGTCCTGCCCCAAAGGTTTGGGAATAACAACTTGATGATGAACTCACCAAGGGTGATTGGCAGGAGAATTGGAGGGACGGAACTTCCGCATTAATACACCAGACCTAGTGTAGTAGCAATTTGATTCTTGCTCAGCTTCTGTCTCAGTAATTGACCTATTGAGAAAACCTACTAGCTCAGGATCCCCTTGCTTATAGCTCAATAAACTTACTCCTAGTGATGGGAGAGGAACCAAAACTAGTGACATCTGGGTTCCTATCTCCATCAGAACTAATCTGGAGGTTATCTGGTTGTGGGGAATCTTCAAAAAATTCACTGAGACCAAGATCAGTATGGTCCGGCTGGATAAGATTATCCTCGGACTTCTCACAGTCCTGGAGGGAAACTTCATCAATTTCACTAGTCTCTTCTACCTCTGTACTGTGGCTCATGCTACGGGTCACAGCACACGCAGGGAACAACCCTGGAAAGTCTACTTCTAACTGCACAGTATTATTCTAGGCAGTGGGACAAGATGAGATCACAATATTAGGGAACATCATGTCGCCAACGAGGTCATTTCCTATCAATAGAGAGACCCCTTCTACAGGTAAGCTATCTACTACTCCTAACGTGACATAGCCTGACTTTATGGATGACCACAGGTACACTTGACAAAGGGGAATATGCGACCCACCGGTCAAGCTGCCACCAGTAGCTAACTGGAATGGAGCAAGCTTTTGAAGATTTGAGCCTGTGAAGGGTTAACTTAACATCCAAAGCTAAGGAACCAGGAGAACAAAATGGTTCAAAGGTTGATATCATAGAAGAGAGGGAAGCATCCAGGGCAACAGTCTGACTGAGGGCAGTGACACAGGGCTCCAATAATTTCTCCGATTGCTCGGCCACCCTGACCAAAAGAGCGGGGGATCCTTGGTGAGAGGAATTTCTTTTCTTTAACTTGAGACAGTCGCTGATGACATGTCCTGGCTTCTTACAGTACCTGCAACTAGAGTTTCTCTCACCAGTAGGAGTAGATCCACCTGTCCCATGGACCATGGGCTCACCCGGGGTAGATGATGCAGAACCTGAGGGTCGGGTCGGTATGACAAGAGGCAGCCACTGGACCAGCATCAGCCAGGGTACAGATACCTCTCTGATCCAAGTGTGCTCGAATGTCGCCTGGGATACACTTTCTAACCTCCTCTAGCAGGATTAGTTCAACAAGCTTGTCATGTTCTATATGGGCAGACTCACTTTCAATCCACCTCCGACAAAGGACCTGTTTCTGCCTGAAGAACTCCACAAATGTTTGTTTGTCAGTCTTCCGGCAGTTACGGAACTGTTGCCGGTAGGCTTCAGGAACAAGTTTATAAGCGCTCAAAACCGCGGACTTAAGAAGGGCATAGTCTAGACATTGATCCTCAGAGAGGGCAGAAAACACATCTAATGCTTTACCAGTGAAAGATCTATAAATAAGTTGAGACCATTGAGAAACAGGCCACTTGTTAAGTCGGGCAATTTTCTCAAAAAGAGAGAAGAACTTGTCTGGTTCTTCCTCATTAAATTTAGGAACACTGTTGAGACATTCGTCTACACTGAATGTTGAACTATTACTACCCTGAGCCAAACGTCGTTGTTTGAGAGTTTCCAGCTCCACCTCGAGTCTCTTGAGTTCAACTTGTAAGGCCAAATTACTTGGTGTAACAATTTCCTCTGAATTTCCCGACGGTTGGGCTATGATTTCATTGTCAATAATGTAGTTGAGGACAGCCTCTTCTAACCTAGCCTTATTCATGGAAGAGCGGCCTTCTACTTCATAATAAGCAGCGAGGGATTGCCACTCTGCCTTAGTAAGCCCCTTCAGTACTTCGGCTGAAGGTGAAGCCAAAAAGATTTCCAGGTCAAACATGTTGATCTCAAAATCGAGTAGCGAAAAAAAAGTAACGGTGGCAGCTAAGCAAACTAGCTAGCTAATTAATAATATCAAAATGCAATCAACTGTGAAACACAGCAATGGATTAACCAAACACCTGGTACACAAGATATGGGTTAACTCACCAGTAGCTTAAGCAATAACAGGAGCAATATAAATGAACACTGTGAACACAGCAACTTGCATCCAAAAATACTTAGCGATGAAACAACACCTGGCGAGTAACAACACTTGATAAGACACAACAATGGTGGTTAGTTCCCGGACACAGGCCCCCACTTGTCGCGATCCCACTACCATTTATACCTGGGGAGTGAAACCTACCCCAAGTTATTAACAAATAAAGAGCACGGCAATAATTATCCCCACAAAAACCTACTCAACTAAATGTACTTGAATAAGTATGAACAAGTTGAAATAAGTAAGTCACAAAAGGGAAGATAATTAATTAATTCAATTTATGTTCTAAAGGGAGTACTAATTGTATATTAAAATAAGAGTGATGCCGGAAGGGTGAAAATATACCGTTAAGGAGTTAGACCAAACGAATATTACTTAACATAACTATATTACATAGACATACAATATATATACATACAACAATCCCTACAAAATAGTTATTTCCTACCAAACAGGAGATTCCTTACCACCAGAATCCCTTCCTAGGCCTAACTAAACGTGTCACTAATACCTGATACCCCTAGGGCATTGCAGAAGACTGGACAAGGCACTAGACAAGGGTCAAGGCTAGAGAACGAATGGACACGTCTACCATATGCCATGGTTTTTCGCTACTGGGGAAGCGCGTCTCATATCACGTGATCCAGGACATTTGCTAGATAATTTATATAATTAATTAATACTACTCTTGAGTTGACTTAACAGAGTAACACAATGATGCATATTAATAACATACATAAATATACAATTAACCTAAGTAACTAAGAACAATAATAATATAATAAGTACAATTAACAAGTTAATAGCTTGTGTGAAATGTAGGCGTGAACATATGCCTCACGCTATGCGAGTTCCCGAGTGCTCAGGCACGTGACACCTCCCCCAAAAAAGTGAGCGTACAACTAACTGGAAGCGAAAATGGATATACAGCTACACAGTGAAAGTAATAACTAACACAATCAGTTTAAATCAATATGAAGCAAAATAATTCATAATATAAACACAAGGTACTCAATGACAATAAAACAAAATATAATTTGCATATAGACATAGTTTCTAAATAATCAGACTCGAGAAAGTGCATCAGCCAACACGTTCTCTTTTCCGCTTATATGGGAAATGTTCAAGTTATAGGTCTGAAGTGATAGAGCCCACCTCAAAAGTCTTTGGTTGGTATGTTTCATCTTGTCAACAAAAGTAAGTGGGTTATGATCAGTGAACACTTGAACGGGATAAGCAGTGCTGCCAATATATACTTTAAAGTTTTCTAGTGCCATGATCAGTGATAAAGCCTCCTTTTCAATGGTGGCATAGTTTCTTTGATATTTGTTAAATTTTCTAGAAAAATAGCACAGCGGATGAAGCACTTGATCACTCTCACCCTCTTGCAGAAGCACAGCACCGGCGCCAATTTCACTGGCGTCGACATGGAGAGTGAACTGTTTCTGGAGGTCAGGTGCAAGTAGTACAGGAGCATTTACCAGCAGGGATTTAAGATTCTCAAAAGATTCCTGGCAAGCCGAAGTCCATTTGAAGGTTTTCTTGCCACTCAACTGGTCAGTCATGGGAGAGGCAACGGAGGAGAAGTTTGGACAAAAACGGCGGTAGTACCCCGCCATACCCAGCAACCTCATCACACTCTTCTTATCGCCTGGCACTGGATTCTGTTGAATTGCCTCAATTTTGGCTGCTATAGGCTGGACTTCCCCTTGTCCGACCACGTGCCCCAAGAAAGTGACGTGGGTATGGCCGAACTCAGTTTTGACGAGGTTCACTGTCACCTTGCTTGCAGCCAGTACGGAGAAGAGGGCTTGTAGATGACTCATGTGATCATCTCAGGAACTGCTGAAGACGATGACGTCGTCTAGGTAACAGTGGACACCTTCCAGACCAGACGTGATGAAATTCATGAGGCGTTGAAAGGTTGCAGGAGCGTTCCACATACCAAACGGAAGGACTGTGAATTGGTACAACCCCTCAGGAGTGACAAAAGCAGAGATAGCCCTGGAGCGTTCAGTCAGTCTTATCTGGTAGTAGCCCTGGAGGAGATCCAACTTGGTCACATACCTGACCTGTCCAAGATCGTCGATCACGTCGTCGATGCGTGGCAAGGGATAACCATCGGGTTCAGTGACAGCATTAACCTTGCGATAATCCACACACAGCCGCATTGACCCATTCAGCTTTGGAACTAGAACAACAGGGGATGCCCATGGACTGATGCTGGGTTCGACGAGGCCTAGCTCTTGAAGACCCTATACCTCGGCTCGCAAACACTCCCGCTTGAAGGCATTAAGACGGTAGGGACGCTGTCGGATTGGCTTGGCTCCCCTGGTCTCAACGTCATGCTCCAGCACTGAACAGGAGAGTGGGTAATCACCAACTATAATAAGATACTCCTGTAATAGAGACTTTATATTATTGGCTTGGTCACTAGAGAGATGGCACAACTTAGCACTGGGGTCCTCCAAGATAGTCGAGTTTTCCACTTTTACACTAGACCCATTCATTATTTCAGAAAAACACTGATCTTTATCATCCTTACACTCTGGCACAATGATACAAGTTGGCAAGGATGATCAACACAAGCAACTGCTTTTCCCAGGGTTTCGTTACGAACATGATATGACTTTAAAAGATTGACATGGATAAGG
>NW_024725928.1:0-6884 GCF_018991925.1 Homarus americanus
GGTAACTACTGTATTAAGGTAACTACTGTATTAAGGTAACTACTGTATTACGGTAACTAGTATATTAAGGTAACTACTATATTAAGGTAACTACTGTATTAAGGTAACTACTGTATTAAGGTAACTACTGTATTAAGGTAACTACTATATTAAGGTAACTACTCTATTAAGGTAACTACTGTATTAAGGTAACTACTGTATTAAGGTAACTACTATATTAAGGTGACTACTGTATTAAGGTAACTACTATATTAAGGTAACTACTATATAAAGGAAACTACTGTATTAAGGTAACTACTATATTAAGGTAACTACTATATTAAGGTAACTACTGTATTAAGGTAACTACTGTATTAAGGTAACTACTGTATTAAGGTAACTACTATATTAAGGTAACTACTCTATTAAGGTAACTACTGTATTAAGGTAACTACTGTATTAAGGTAACTACTATATTAAGGTGACTACTGTATTAAGGTAACTACTATATTAAGGTAACTACTATATAAAGGAAACTACTGTATTAAGGTAACTACTATATTAAGGTAACTACTATATTAAGGTAACTACTGTATTAAGGTGACTACTATATTAAGGTAACTACTGTATTAAGGTGACTACTATATTAAGGTAACTACTGTATTAAGGTGACTACTATATTAAGGTAACTACTGTATTAAGGTGACTACTATATTAAGGTAACTACTGTATTAAGGTAACTACTATATTAAGGTAACTACTATATTAAGGTAAAGGTGACTACTATTAAGGTAACTACTGTATTAAGGTAACTACTGTAAAGGTAACTACTGTATTAAGGTAACTACTGTATATTAAGGTAACTACTGTATTAAGGTAACTACTGTATTAAGAACTACTATATTAAGGTAACTACTGTATTAAGGTAACTACTGTATTAAGGTAACTACTATATTAAGGTAACTACTGTATTAAGGTGACTACTATATTAAGGTAACTACTGTATTAAGGTAACTACTATATTAAGGTAACTACTATATTAAGGTAACTACTGTATTAAGGTGACTACTATATTAAGGTAACTACTGTATTAAGGTGACTACTATATTAAGGTAACTACTGTATTAAGGTGACTACTATATTAAGGTAACTACTATTTAAAGGAGGAAAAATAAGAGGAGAATAGCGAGGGAGAGATAGGAAAGTATACCTATGGCCCACAGTTGACCATCGCTAATGCCGCCACTACCACCACCCTCAACCACCACCACCACAACCATCCTCAACCACCACCATCTTCAACCATCACCACAACCACCCTCAACCACACCCCTACCACACCCCCCCTTCCCCCACACTTTCACTCCGCACCACCGACCAGCACAGCCAAACCCAGCTATTTGCACCCAACAATAACCCGGTAATTTACATGATAAAATTACTACAGGCTAGTAAATTACCCTGGACATAATTGGCCCGCCATCACATAACACCCATATTAGTCTACTGGTAATTGTTCACCAAAACACAGTGATTTACTTTCTTGTCCAATGAGGTTTTTACACCATGACTCGCTAGACTGACACGAAGCCTCTCAATCTAATTAACTGTAGCTAGACCCAAGAGTCAGACTGTTCTGCTGGGCTCCAGACTGTACGGAACAGCCTGAAACTAACGTAACAGTCATCTATTTTGCATAACACCACCACCTGCATGACACCACCACCTACATGACACCTACTTTGCATGACACCTGCTTTGCATGACACCTCCACATGCATGACACCTACTTTACATGACACCACCACCTGCATGACACCACCAACTACGTGACACCTACTTTGCATGACACCACCACCTACATGACACCTGCTTTCCATGACACCTACTTTCCATGACACCTACTTTGCATGACACCACCAATGACCACCTCAATACTTCACAGTAATTCATTAAACAACGAGAACTCCCAGAAGAACGCCTCCCGGGTGTTCTCTTCCTAGCTGAGTGAGTGAGTGGGTGGGTGGGCGGGTGGGTGGGTGGGTGTTGTGCGCTCTTACTTAACACTTTTATTCTCACTTAAGACCAAGCCTTCACTTTTACACGGCTACAACTTAAACCTTTTTTCTTTTCTTCCCTAAACCCCGGAACTGCTGCCCCCCCCGGCCTTGAGACTGCCTCCAGGGAATGTTAACTTAAGTGTTCCACAGTTGTCTTATTTGACTTAATTTTGACCACTTGGAAGGTAGCTATTTAACTGTGCACCCTTGTCTATCCTGTAGTGTGTGTGTGTGTGTAGACGGAAGAGGAAAATCCTACAGTACACACAAGACCAAAAGTCCCAGACCTAAGTGACAGACAGACAGACAGACAGACAGACACACAGACACACAGACAGACAGACACACAGACAGGTATAAAATAGTTATGCAAATTGTTTAACTCATAATGGTGTTTTTTGTTTTAATTTCAATATTAGAAATAAGAGTGAATGAGGGACGCCTGCCTGCGTGTGCCGTGGTTATCCAGCCCACACACACACACACACACACAACTACGCTCTCACGCCATTTAATCCAACTAGTCTTTATTGTGAGATTACGACCTCGCATATTACGTGCAGCTGTGTGGCTCTTGGCTATTACAACACTACCAAACACACACACACACACACACACACACACACACACACACACACACACACACACACCATAAACACATTTCATTCACAACCATCAGTGTAGATACAATTTCAGACAAAAAGTGTGTGTGTGTGTGTGTGTGTGACCGTACACCACCACGGGAAAGACTCAGAATGACCACGAAGTCAACTAGGGACCAAGTCAGTTCCCCTTACATGAGTTTTATTCACCAAGTCTCTCTCTCGGTACACCAGAACTGAGGGTGAGGACTTGGTCTGTTCGCTGCCAGGAACAGATCGAATATTGAGGGGGAAGGGGAGGGAGGAAGGAGGAGGGAGGATAGTAGAAAGAGGCGAAGGAGGAGAAAGGGGAGAGGAGGGAGGGTGACGGGAGGGAAGGGAACCACATATACAGATTAGTGTCGAGGAAAGGACTAGTTTGTGTGGTCTAACTCTTAAGACTTTATAGGCGCGTCACTTGTGGTGCTGTGCCTCTTAAGACCCACTAGACCTTATACCTGTGAGAGCCAGCAGTACTCCTCACCTGTCTTATTACACCCCCCTCTCCCCACCCCCACACCTGTCCCTGCCCCACCCTTCCTCCTCCCTCACCTGTTTCCCCACATTTCTCTCCCTCCCTCGCCCCAACACCTTCCACTATACAGCCATCATTAAGCTGCCAGAGGCGGTATATCTGTCAGCAGGAGAGAGAGCGAAGTAGTTCACTGTTGGCGACGGAAGGTGACGGGGTGATGGGGGGTGTCAGGGAGCGAGGCGTGACGGGGCGGGGGGCGTAACACGGGGAGAGAAAGCAACAGCAGCAGGAACATCACCACAGGAGCGTAACGACCGACCACCATCCAGGATCATTAACACCACTACAATGCTCCTGCTACTGCTCCTGCCTCTCTTGCTGCAACACAACGCCGCGCCACACACCACTACCACCACACATCACCATCACCACACACTACAGATGCGCCTGAACTCATGACGGATCAACACAGTACCTCCTACAGAGTGCATCCATAACTTAACACACACACACACACACACACACACACACACACACTATAATAACATCACACGACCACTAGCTACTCTGGCTCACTGTACATGAACATTTTACAACAAATCCTCACATGTGTTATAAATCGTCGAGTTCTCATTACATACAGGACAAATAAAGCCAGACCGCCATGACAGCCGCTCACAGCACATTATACGACCCTGATATAACTTTGTTTTTGTAGGTTAGTTCATTACGGTACATTATCATTATAGAACACTTCGAGGTGTTGTCTTCTTGCTTCCACATGTACTTCCCACGGGGCTCATCAGGACAGATTAGGTTGGGGCCCAGCAGAACGGAAGCCTATCAGAACAAGAGACCATCTGTACCATTCTTGACCATCAAAGAGGATCAGCTCCCTACCTCAGAAACACCTTGAGCTGCGACCTTTACTCCTTCTGGTTACATTCCTGAGTCGTATGTACTCCTGGGGCGTTAAGTGTCTCGTGTACTGAAGGTCACGGTAAACGGGGTCAAAGGTCACTGGAGGTTATCTTTACAGCACGACCACCATTTATACTGATAACTTTTTCCAGGTGATGTGTATAGAAATTGGTTAAGTGTTGTTATTATCTGTTATTGTTTATCATTACCCACTGATGATTGCTTGAGCTAAGGTCTTTTTCACACACCTTCAGTACATCAGTGTGTGTGTGTGTGTGTGTGTGTGTGTGTGTGTGTGTGTGTGTGTGCGCGCACGGGAACACAACACACTCATACACATACAAGAGCTCATTCAAGTTTCAAATGAACAAACAAAATAAACTAAATAACAAAAGTTGCAACATTATACATTATGATTAAGTCTGTATAAACACATGATATATATAAACTAAACAAGTCTAAAATATACAAACGTGAATAAACTTCATTATACACGATGAAATATGTTAGTGTAGAACCAGCAGCAACAGAAGGTAATCTGTGAACTGTGTAAATAATATGTACATTCCTGACGGGTGAGCTTGGAACATGGGTGTGTGTTTACTTAGAGTCTTTCTATAACGACAAAATCAAAAGGTTACGAGAGTTATACTGGGGGATGTAAACTGTTGACAGAAATGTGCCACGTCCAGTTCCGCCCCTCAACTCATGATTTCTGAACGATTTACAATTTTTCCCTCCCTCCCCCCCTCCCTCATTCCCTTCCTTCCTTACTTACTCCCTCACTCCCTCCCTCCCTCACCACCCATGACTGCCCCCTGAGCCCTCACCAACACACTCTAGACCTCTACCATGACTGAGGAGGGTCGACCTTCCCCCCCATAACCTACCAACAAGGCCCACCTCTATCTTATGTTTACACCACCACTTCTCGGGCGATTCATTTGTGTACACCAATGTTTATACCAACTACTGGACACACCATCCTCTCTATGGGTTCTTTTCCTACTATAATAAATGTTACAAATATGGACATAATCCCCTGAAACACTTTGACAATACACCTGAGAGAAAAGTACAGGTAAAGGAAGATAGGGTTTAATTTATTTACATTTACCTTTGAATTACAGTTATGTTATGGTGATATATTTATGATGGAGAACACACACACACACACACACACACACACACACACACACACACACACACACACACACACACACACACACACACACCACTATGACGAGTCCTGTATGCTGCACACACACACTCTAGGTCCGGACCCTCGAGGACTCACATATTAAACACACAGTATATCCCGTTACTGAGGCCAAACCACACAGCTCACTCACTCAACCCACCACACAGCTCACTCACTCACTCAACCCACCACACGCAACTCACTCACTCAACCCACCACACACAACTCACTCACTCAACCCACCACACGCAACAACAAAAGATCATCAAAATCACAATAAGACTCTTCCCTCACCTCCAGTTACCACAACAAACCTGTAATAATGATCCAATAATATGCACCATTTTCCCCCATAAGACTTAAGTGAACACACCAAACTAAGGCAGAGTCTCAGTCCAGTATGAGACAGTCTTATATAATCGAGGGAATAATACTGTAGTTACCTGGCCGTAAAAATGTCGCCACAGTATTGACCTGACCGTAAAAATGTCGCCACAGTATTGACTGGCCGTAAAAATGTCGCCACAGTATTGACCTGACCGTAAAAATGTCGCCACAGTATTGACCTGACCGTAAAAATGTCGCCGCAGTATTGACCTGACCGTAAAAATGTCGTCGCAGTATTGACCTGACCGTAAAAATGTCGCCACAGTATTGACCTAACCGTAAAAATGTCGTCACAGTATTGACCTGACCTTAAAAATGTCGCCACAGTATTGACCTGACCGTAAAAATGTCGCCACAGTATTGACCTGACCGTAAAAATGTCGCCACAGTATTGATCTGACCGTAAAAATGTCGCCACAGTATTGATCTGACCGTAAAAATGTCGCCACAGTATTGACCTGACCGTAAAAATGTCGCCACAGTATTGACCTGACCGTAAAAATGTCGCCACAGTATTGACCTGACCATAAAAATGTTGGAATGACAGCAAATGTTTAGGGTGTACAGCTAAGTGTCCATTGATTATGCACCTCTCTTTCCTCCTGTCTGTCAGTCAGTCTGTCTGTCTGTCTATCTGTCTGTTTCATCACCAGGACTGAAGGAAGGAAGTAAGTCACTGTACCGCTGCTAGTCCCCACACTGTATAATATAGTGATGATAATAGTGATCAAGCCAACAATAAGAAGAGTGATACCGCTTATATTAAATGTATATAATTATAGTAATGACAGTAAGTGATAATAACTAACTAAGGAAGGAGAGAATGATAACAATAAAACAATAACAACAATGATAACAAAGATAAGAGTAATGTTAAACAAAGGCTGAGGCGGAACGGTGAATTATAACTACGTGTCGTATTGTTGATGTACAGTTGTGGCCAAAATTCCCTCATCTGCTTATGGGTCGTGTGTGTGTGTGTGTGTGTGTGTGTGTGTGTGTGTGTGTGTGTGTGTGTGTGTGTTTATCATGACAGGTCAGAGCTATAGTGAGGGGTGACAGTTTTAATCTCTCGTCGGTAAAGGAGTGTGTAGGCCTAGCCGAGTACCAGTCTATAGGCCTATTCCCAGGAGAGGCCGAGTCAACCTCAGAGAGTCTACAATAATAAGCAACACCATAACTCCCTCCCTCACCCAGTACCTCCCTGTCTCCCTCACCCA
>NW_024725929.1:0-12050 GCF_018991925.1 Homarus americanus
CTGTGCCAATAATTGCTTGGTATTAGAGCTCGCTACACTAATTGACCAGATTAAAGACGGGAGACTGCCAGTGTGAGTATAATGGAGCCGATATTCAGAGCATCAGCGCAGGTAAGACGACTACCAAACGTGCAAACCAAATAAAACAAATGAGGTGTATTGATCCATCACTCAGGGGCGGACCTCAAGCACTTATCTCTGAACCACCACTTTGGAAATTATAGCATTGTTTCAGGTGATGATTTTTTCCCCCCACTTCAGTTTCCCCTCCCGAAGAGAATTACTATTTTCATTTTCGTTTCCTACCGGTTGAGAGAGAGAGAGAGAGAGAGAGAGAGAGAGAGAGAGAGAGAGTCAGAGAGAGAGAGAGAGAATCGATTTTTCCTTTTAAAATTTCACCTGACCTCTCTTAAGATAAACGTTTCACATCTTCTAACCTCTTAAAAAAATAAACGTATCCAATGACCTTGTGTCGAGACGAAGGAGGAGGAAGCGGGAGGAGGAAGAGGCGGGTGCACGTCAAATTGAGTGTCTGTGATTGGTCGTAATTCTCGTATCATTATCGACTAGAACGATCGTTAAACAAAATGTATTACAACCACAACAGCCGTGCCATCTGCTGGGGCTGCTGCTCCTTCCCTCTTTAAATGTGTCTCACCTGTGTTACTTCCTCATAGACACACACACACAAGAGCGTACTCCTGCGTCGGGTGGATTCAGGACTACGGTATAATAGGGAGGGAAGGAGGGAAGGAAGGAGGGAGGGAGGGTGGCCCGAGGTTCTCCTGCTACTGGGCGGTTTGACCATTACTCCTGCGCCTCCTTCCTGCCGCAGGGTGGATCACTCTCCTCCATCACCGTCAGGATGCCTCCACCTCCAATACCACCCATCCTGAAGGTGGGCGGGGGGGTGGGGGGGGGGACGGTGGTGTTGGATGGTAGAGAGGGAGTGAGATGATTCGTTGTTTTTTGTTGGTCGGTGGTGTTGGATGGTAGAGAGGGAGTGAGATGATTCGTTGTTTTTTGTTGGTCTCTCTCTCTCTCTCTCTCTCTCTCTCTCTCTCTCTCTCTCTCTCTCACACACACACACACACACGCACACAATGAACAAGTGAACATGAACAAGAAGTGAACACGGTTGAACTGCCCCTCTGGTATATAATTCAGGGTTGTGTTCAATAAATCTTACCTACACCCCTTTAACCTTCTACTGAATATACTCTAAGTTTTCCCCTTAATGTGACAGACAGACAGACAGAAACACTGACAGACAGGGAGACAGACAGACAGACTATTCCTGTTTCTCTTAGTCATCAGGTCTTACGTACACCTCCCTCATACATTCATCTTATTTGATATTTATTTTTTTTCCATTCCTCTTATTCTCATCTTCACAACGTTATCTCCTATTATCCAATTATTCTCCACCTGACATCTCCATTAAGACCCTCCTTTCTCTCATTATTCATCACCTCCTTCCTCTATTCCTCCCTTTCCATTTCCAATCTATATTTTTGTTCCTATGTTCTGCTTTCTCATTACATCATTCCTCCTCCCCCTCCTTCTTCTTCCCTCTCCCTTTCCTACTCGTCATCATCATCAGTGTCTTCTGTGACCACCCCATTTGTCCTCTCTTCCCAACCCTTGTTTCCTGCCTCCCCAAGTTTTAATATGAAGGAACACGTGAAGGTAAGGTTACGTTAGGTGAGGTTAAGTTAGGTTAGGTTAAGGTCTTTAATTATCAGGTAAACAATAAGATGGGGTGACTAATCTTCATGTGATCCTTTAACGAGGCAAATATTTCAGTGGCTATTCCAAACTCCAAACAGATACCATTTAAAGAGCTCATTACTACCATTTAAAGAGCTCAATACTACTATTTAAAGAGCTCAATACTACCATTTAAAGAGCTCAATACTACCATTTAGAGAGCTCAATACTACCATTTAAAGAGCTCAATATTACCATTTAAAGAGCTCAATACTACCATTTAAAGAGCTCAATACTACCATTTAAAGAGCTCAATACTACCATTTAAAGAGCTCAATATTACCATTTAAAGAGCTCAATACTACCATTTAAAGAGCTCATTACTACCATTTAAAGAGCTCAGTACTACCATTTAAAGAGCTCATTACTACCATTTAAAGAGCTCAATATTACCATTTAAAGAGCTCAATATTACCATTTAAAGAGCTCAATATTACCATTTAAAGAGCTCAATATTACCATTCTCACAGCTCAATACTGTACTGCTTTCCGAAGGCGAGCCTTTCAACGTTATGAAAAATGCACATCTGACATTTCCCGCCTCGCTCGCTGGCACTGAGAGACAGGCACCAGTCAGAGCTTCACAATCTAACAGTCTCAAACAGTCATATCTCTCCCGGTACTACTGAGAAACAGACACCAGTCACAGCTCTACGGTCTACAGTCTAAAATAGTCTTACTTCTCATTTGATTCTTTTTTTTTTAATTGGCAAGAAGAAAACAGCTCTAGTTACAGTAGAGTCTCAGAGCAATTTCGACGCCATTCCCGAGGGCGTGTTTGTCCTTAAGGGTAAATTAGTCACTTGATGGTCATATTGTTCATTGTCGACTCTCTCTCTCTCTCTCTCTCTCTCTCTCATACATACATACATACATACATACACACACACACACACACACACACACACACACACACACACACACACACACACACACACACACTTACTTTATACCAAAATAAATGAACCAATCAACAATGAAATAACACAATAACACTTTTTCTCTCCTATAAACTTGAAATACTAAATTATTAACGATGTAACAGGAATGAATATGTAAATGACAAGCTCTGTAGTTCAATTCCATTTTGTATACGAGAAATATTTTTGGACACACATTATTTGGTTTATCTGGCGGGGTGTATGTCGATGGTATTTGACACCTGGTGATAGGCCTATACTGTATACATGTGTGTGGTATAGTTCTGACACCCGGAGAGATAGGTGTAATTTGTCATCCTCCAACCAGTGTCATCCTGCAGCCTATGTCGTCTTACACCCTATGTCATCCTCCACCCCGTCATCCTGCTCCCTGTCATCCTCCACCCCGTCATCCTGCACCCCGTCATCCTGCACCCTATGTCATCCTGCACCCCGTCATCCTGCACCCTGTCATCCTCCACCCCTGCCATCCTGCACCCCGTCATCCTCCACCTATGGCATCCTTGTCATCCTCCACATCATCCTCCACCCCGTCATCCTCCACCCGCCATCCTCCACCTTGTGTATCCTCCCCACTCTATGCCACCCTCCACCTCCGTCATCACCCCTCCACCGTCCTCCACCCATCCTCCACCCTTCTCCTCCCCCGTCATCATCCTCCACCCTCCTCACCTCATCCTCCACCCCATCCTCCACCCCGTCATCCTCCACCCTGTCATCCTCCACCCCGTCACCCTCCACCCCGTCATCCTCCACCTCTGTCATCCTCCACCCCGTCACCCTCCACCCCGTCACCCTCCACCCCGTCATTCCCCCATCTATAAAGCTAAAACCATCAGTAGAAGTGGTCACCCTCCGCCCGGGCCAGAGTCAATATGGGTCATCAACTGTGCGTAAAAAAGTTTCATTTCAATTTCGATTTATTCTGTCTTAGGGGGACTTTCATCATGGTGTGGAAGCTGTATTACCTCGACAAACAGATAGACAGACGGGCAGACAGACAGACAGACAGACGGAAAGTTAGCTAAGTTATAGTCTGACAACCAAGTTCATATTTGGGAATATAAATTACCTTGACCTTTGACCTAGCAACCCAACATCACGTTCATCTGCTCACCTAAACTCAAGACTCAGTTCAGACAGACAGACAAACCACAGTGAATACATCTCTCCCCTCCCCCTCCCATAAACAAGTGGTTATTTATTCATATCATAAGCCAGTACTGTAAGTGTACAGACCAACAAATAATCACCTTACTTCACCTTATGATTAACCACGCTAACCTAACCTAACCTAACTGAACCTAAACTAATCCTCAGGTAATCCCCAAATTAAACGGTTGTAACTAATTAATTCTATTAGCGAATACTGTAAGAGTTAAATCACCAACACATCCACCAACAGCTGAGTATAATGGCGTTAGTTAATTGTGGTGCAGTGGAGCAGCGGTGGTGTGCTGGACAGGTGTGGTGGGCTGGTGGACAGGTGTGGTGGGCAGGTGGGCAAGACAGTACAGTGACGTGTAAACCAAGACTCTTTCCTCTGCATTCCCGGCTGGTGTTTATAAATTCCCCGTAGCTGTAATCTTACTCCCGTGGCAGCGTCCTACAAGCATTGTTACAGTGAACAATCGTTAGCTTCCCCTGTAACAACCAACAGCCACCACGAAACAACACACTGAACATCACGACCAAAACGCCTCTGTTCAATAAAAAAAACAGTAACTAACAATAAACGCTTCATGGCATTGTTTACCTACGACCTGTGTCACATGTGTACCGGTAACAACACAAATATATGGTCGTAATAGTCCATTATGCAAATTTAATACCGATATAAAATCGTTCCTTGTCTGGGTAAATAACCCGACTCAGCGGGCGACCTCAAATTGGTGACGTTATCGCATCTCGGAGACACTAGCGTAGCTAGGGGGGGGCGGGGGGGGCGGTCCGCCCCGGGCGGCACTTTTGGGGTGGCGGCACTTTTGGGTCTGCTCATCACCCATATCTGCAGCTACTGGAGACGTTAATCCTTCCCTTTGTATCGGCGGCAAGTTAATCCTTGTCGTGTCTGACCTAACACCTGACCCACATCATCACGGCCACGTCATGAGCTGCACCCTTGCTATGCGCCCCCCCCCGCCACACACACAACCTGTAACCTGTTGAGGATTAAGGAAACAACTTCAAACAAGTACGCCAGTGAGCTCATGTGGTGTGGGTCAGGTGTTAGGTCAGACACGACGAGGATTAACTTGTCGCCGATACAAAGGGAAGAATTAACGTCTCCAGTAGCTGCAAAACCATGCAGTCTCGGGTCATATCAGTTCATGTACAGCCGACCAATCCACCAGTTACAAGCAATTCACTTCAGTTCTCCACAAGTCTCCATCGTGACAAGACGAGGGGAGGCTAGACGACTTTTAAGTTCTCTTGTGTTTTCGATCCAGTTATTTACTTCGTTGGAAGACATAATACTATAAGGTAAGAAATATTAAAGTATTGGTTAAAAAATATTGATGTGACTTTTGCTGCGGTACTGAGATTAAATATTAAGATTTTGTTTCACAGCATTGCGATTTTATACTAAGACACTATCCTCACTGGGGTACAGACAAAAGCCCCCCCCGACAAAAGCCACCCAGACAAAAGCCCCCCAGACGAAAGCCACCCAGACAAAAGCCCCCTACTTTGATCGGGGTGGCTTTTGTCTGACAACAGTAAGGCAAACTATTTAATATATATATATATATATATATATATATATATATATATATATATATATATATATATATATATATATGTATATATATATATATATATATATATATATATATATATATATATATATATATATATATATATATATATATATATATATATATATATATATATGTATATATATATATATATATATATATATATATATATATATATATATAAAAGAGTGAGTCACTGTGCAATATGTATTTTTTGTAGGGTCACGGGGGGGGGCGGCAAACTCAAGGGCCGCCCCGGGCGGCACACACTCTAGCTACGCCACTGCTCGGAGAGCCTAATGGAGGGGATGCTGGTAAATCACAGGCGACTCTTTGCGAACATAATCGTCACCAGGACCTAAAAGACGCCACCAATCAAAACACAATATACCTGCAATGTCGTCTCCTTAGAAAACCATTTATATATCAGGTAATTCGTTTCCCTTGTCATTACTATGAATACATTATTTGCTTGACTTGGCAAGTCAGGAGAGTGATGTTATCAGCAATCAGGTGAGCTGGTCCAGGGGGTGGAGTCACCGCTGGACGGTACATTGGGAAACATTCCAGGGATAACTAATGGGTCCACCGGGACGCTACCGGGGACGCCGTCGGGCAAAATCCACGAGCATGGGGGCCTGGGGTGTGTTTATTGGCCTTTCCCATCATGACGTTACTTACTAGACATTTGCCTTTTAGCTTTGATTGGATTATATTAGATTAGGTTAGGTTAGGTTATGACCAATTAATAATAAAAAAGGTTAAGTTACGAGTTTTCGGATTTGGCGACCGTGTAAATAAAACGCTCACACTGCGTCCTAAAGGTCTCTGGTTCGAGCTAGCACCACCTCCCGTCTACCCAGCTGCAAGTGGGTCCTTCACAGTTGGAGAAGTGAAGATGGTCAGGTGCAGTGTCGGCCAAACCGGGTCCTTAGGTTCCGATGATTTAGTATAGTGTAGTGTATGGTGTACCGCACTGTGCGAGTTGTCAAGTGTATGGGGCAGACTTCACCTTACACATTTGGGTTTGATTGGACAGGTGTTAGGTGTTGGTGAGGGGGACAAGGTAAAGGGGGAGGACGATAATGTAAGGAGGGGGAGGACAAGGTATAGAAGGGGAGGAAAGGTATAGAAGGGGAGGACAAGGTAAAGAGGAGGACAAGGTAAAGAGGGGGAAGGACAAGGTAAAGAGGGGGAAGGACAAGGTAAAGGGGGAGGACAAGGTAAAGGGGGAGGACAAGGTAAAAGGGGGAGGACAAGGTAAAGAGGGGGAGGACAAGGTAAAGAGGGGGGACGAAAGTGTTAAGAGGAGGGGAGGACGATAAGGTAACGAGGGGGGGTTAGGTACACAAGTGGAACACCATAGCTGCCACGGACCAATCAACACACGTCTTGCCCACATTAACGAGGATTTTGCTAAATTTACAGTCGAGACCCATGAACTAGTAAGGGACCCTGGGACAGCCAATGGACCAGTGCCGGGACAGTGAACCGGGTCAGTTGTGTCTCCATGATGGTCCTGTAGTTATAGTTACTCCAGGCGACACCAGGGAACGACCACGCCGGTGTATGATGGTTGCAAAGGTTATTATACACATAGGGGGAATAACAATCTATTTGGGAGGGACTACAGTGCTAAGAATAGCGGAGGTGGTGGTGGTGGTGATAAATTGCTCTCTCTCTCTCTCTCTCTCTCTCTCTCTCTCTCTCTCTCTCTCTCTCTCTCTCTCTCTCCCAGACGAACCACTTATTGTACACGTATTCTCATATAATATAACCTGTATCTATAAGACTTACATAAATATACCACAACTAAAAAAACAATACCTATATTAAAATCATTATAACAACAATTCACGGGATCCTTAAAACGACTTATCTTGACAAACAAACATTAATCACGGACCCAAGCTCAATACTTCATCCCTACCGGTATTATATATTCACAACCACAATTTAGGGCGGGGTATAAAATGAGTCTTATTGTCACTAGTAACTCACAAGCCAACATCTGATTGACCTTATTAAAACTTCATAAATCCTCATGTTATCTGATGAACACAAATTACCACACCATAACACACACACATGCTATTGGGTGGAGTAGCTGTACCTGGCCATGCTGTAACCTGTGGCCAAAACAACCTGGCCATGCTGTTATACCTGTGACCAAAACAACCTGGCCATGCTGTTACCTGTGGCCACCATGCTGTTACCTGTGGCCAAAACAACCTGGCCATGCTGTTATACCTGTGGCCAAAACAACCTGGCCATGCTGTTATACCTGTGACCAAAACAACCTGGCCATGCTGTTACCTGTGGCCACCATGCTGTTACCTGTGGCCAAAACAACCTGGCCATGCTGTTATACCTGTGGCCAAAACAACCTGGCCATGCTGTTATACCTGTGACCAAAACAACCTGGCCATGCTGTTATACCTGTGACCAAAACAACCTGGCCATGCTGTTATACCTGTGGCCAAAACAACCTGGCCATGTTGTTAAACTTGTGACCAGAACAACCTGGCCATGGTGTTATACCTGTGGCCAAAACAACCTGGCCATGCTGTTATACCTGTGACCAAAACAACCTGGCCATGCTGTTATACCTGTGACCAAAACAACCTGGCCATGCTGTTATACCTGTGGCCAAAACAACCTGGCCATGCTGTTATACCTGTGACCAAAACAACGACAACACTACTAACATTCTTAAAAAAAATCGTAAGGTATTATTTTCTCGTAATCGTGAAGTATATATAAAGTATTTATTATTAACGCTAGGTAAGTGTCGTATTGCTTTCATTTGAATCTTTGTGAGTGAGTTTGTTTAATATGTGCCTAAGCCCCCCCTCCCTCTCCCCCTCCTCATCACCCCCTCCCACCTCCCCCCTCCTCACCCCCCTCCCCCTCCCCCTCCACCCCCCCTCCCCCCCCTCCCCTCACCACTCATCACCACCCCCCCCCCTCCCTGCCCCTCATCACCACCCCCTCCCTCCCCCTCCCTCACCCCACCCCCAAAAAAAATCATTATCGTGGAAACTTTAAACCTTAAACACCATTTTTTTTAGATACAGAAACAGGTTCTAAAATTCTTCCTTACAAACAACATAGTGCAATCTGTGTGTGCAATCAACAACACCCTATGTGCACTCATTAAAATCAAAATACCACACACACACACACACACACACACACACCTTTATTTATACATACACCTACCAGCACTACATGTATACTCTCCTATATTATTATACACTCCTGATTATGTATTCATTATTATATATTCGACAACATCACCAATACATTAGCTTTTACTTTCTTAAGCACTCTGTAATACATGAACCTCCTGTCTGTCCTTATTACTGCTGCCCACAACCTATCACCTATCTATCTATCTATCTATCTATCTATCTATCTATCTATCTATCTTCTCTATCTATCTATATATATATATTTATCTATCTATCTTCTGTGTCTATCTTCTATATATCTATCTATCCATCTATCTATCTATCTATCTATCTATCGATCTATCTATCGATCTATCTATCTATCGATCTATCTATCTATCGATCTATCTATCTATCTATCTATCAATCTCTTATCTATCTATCTATCTATCTATCTATCTATCTATCGCTGCCACATGATCATAAAAACGTCTCCTTAGTTCTTATTCCCTAAACGTTTTGTTGGGGTGTGGTGGGGGGTGTGGTGTGGGTGGTGTGGGTGTGGTGTGGGTGTGGTGGTGGGTGTGGTGTGGGTGTGGTGTGGGCGGAGGGTGTGGTGGGGGCGTGGATCGGAAGTAGTAAGAGAGGGGGGCTTATTTACACACCACATTCCTCTCATTCACTCTCACAATTTAATCATTTATTCCTATCATTTACAATACACCTTATTCACACAAGTCTGCTTCTCTTTAAGCCACAAAATCATCACCCGTTACTTTTGTTCTTATTCAGACAATTTGTTTATAATTTACATATCAGGTCAGACCGAGTGATTGTCTTTCATCAACGTTCACTAAGCACATTAACCCTCTTTCTCTCCTCTTACTCCCTCCCTTCTCTCTCTCTCCCTCTCCCTTCCTCCCCCTCTCCCTTCCTCCTCTCCCTCTTCTTTCCTCCTCTCTCCCTCTCCCTTCCTCCTCTCCCTCTTCTTTCCTCCTCTCTCCCTCTCCCTTCCTCCTCACCCCACAAAAAACATCCAGATTCCAAAATAAACTTAAGTCAATTTTTTTCGTAACTGATTGAATGCATCTTATCTGTCTGACTTAACCGTCCAATATGGCGTCAAGCTTACCCTGAGACCTTAGGGCAACACGTCACTATCAGGTAACGTCTCCACCAACCACCTACAGGTAACACATCTCCCTCAACTACCTACAGGTAAAACGTTTCCACCAACCACCTACAGGTAACACGTTTCCACCAACCACCTACAGGTAACACGTTTCCACCAACCACCTACAGGTAACACATCTCCCTCAACCACCTACAGGTAACACATCACCACCAACACACACTGTACCATGATGCTCTTGGCCAACAAAGGATCTGATCCGTTAAAATACCATGTCATCTGCCTTCAACCCCCCCCCCTCTCTCCCTCCCTCCCCCCAACATCATATTTGTGGGTCCCGCAACACGACCTCACACTGTCAATACCTAAGGTGATCTTACCAACCACAAGAAAACAATACATATATATATATATATATATATACACATGTTTCTGGTTTCTCTCTTAATTTATCACATTCTCAACCATTTATCACATGTTCTTGTCTGTGTGTTATCTCTTCTCCTTATCCGATGTTAAAGAAAAGTTAATATCTCTCTCTCTCTCTCTCTCTCTCTCTCTCTCTCTCTCTCTCTCTCTCTCTCTCTCTCTCTCTCTCTCTCTCTCTCTCTCGCTCTCTCTCTCTCTCTCTCTCTCTCTCTCTCTCTCTCTCTCTCTCTCTCATTTAAAAGCTCAATGGATCACATGACTATCAGCCGCCTTAGCTTATTTCACCTGACGGTTAAATACCCTCATACTACCTGGGGGTTAGGTTTGGTTCGGCTTGGCTTGGCTGGGTTGGGTTGGGTTGGGTTGGGCTAGGCTGGGTTAATCTTAAGGTAAGAGCTGTAAGGGCTTAAGGGGTTGCCATCATACTCCAAACGATTAAGTCATCACACTCAGATTGTTGTCATCATACTTAAATGGTTAATTCATCATACTCAAAGGGTTAAGCTATCTCACTCAAGCAGGTCACGAACACACACACACACACACACACGAGACTCCCGTTTCCAACAGTAATAACAGGGAGGCAAACAGATGGTGGTGAACCCTGCACCTAAGAGGCCATAACTGTAGGAATAAGGGCCACCATGACACCAGCTGTGACCCGCACCAGCTGCCAGGAGGAGCCACTTGGTATACTGGTTTGATGTTGCTAGTGAGGGGAGGAGGAGGGGGAGGAGGAGGGGGAGGAGGAAGGGGTGAGAGAGAGAGGGAGAGGGAAAAAGTACTGAAGGAGGAGGAGAGAGAAGGAGGGAAAAAAGAAGGAGGGAGAGGAGGAAAGAAGTAGATGAAAACGAGGAGGAAAGGGGGAGGGGAAGAGGAAAAGGGATGGTAAGAAGAGAAGGAAAAGACAAAGATGGAACAGAAGGGTGGGTGGGTGGATTAAGGAGATGAGAGGATGAGAAGGAGACAAGGAGGGGGAAGAGGAAATGAAGAAGAGGCAAACCAGAAGAAGGGAAAAATGAAGGACATAGATAGAGATTAAATTACCTTTCGATTTCACCCACAATACTAAGACAATATGGCTAAGACAATATAGCTAAGACAGTATGGCTAAGACAATATGGCTAAGACAATATGGCTAAGACAATATGGCTAAGACAGTCCAACACAAAACGCGAAAAAATATGGCTTAAAAAATAACTCTCAGAAACACTCAGCCTCAAAAAGACATTACCAATTACCTGTACAGTATTTCCTAACACCTCCCTCGCCTGGCATGTCTAGTTAGCCATGTCAAGATAAGCAACATAGTATGTACAAGTATTTTCCCCCAACACCTGCCTCCACACCTGGTATCTTTCATCAGCCAAGGCCCCGACAAAAACAGTGTGACAATAGATTAAGAAGTTCAAGAAGAAATTTGATTTGCCAACTACCTGCGACCACACCAAGAAGAATTAGTTCCACTGTCTAAATCTCTCTCTCTCTCTCTCTCTCTCTCGTGTGTGTGTGTGTGTGTGTGTGTGTGTGTGTAGATTGAGGGGTTCATAAATGGCGTGACAAAGGTCTTCGCCCTATATACAGACGTACTGTACTAAAAACGTCACACACACACACACACACACACACTTTGCTTTACCCCACTTAGCCACCCCTTACTTTACTTTACCCCCCTTAGCCACCCCTTACTTTAAGCCCCTTTTAGCCAACCCTAACTTTACCCCCCTTTTAGCCACCCCTTACTTTACCCCCCTCCCCCTTTAGCCACCCCTTACTTTAACCCCCTCCCTTAGCCACCCCCTACTTCACCCCCCTTTTAGCCACCCCTTACTTTACCCCCTCCCCC
>NW_024725930.1:0-4454 GCF_018991925.1 Homarus americanus
ACAATCTTCACTACATCTCACTTCACAATCTTCACTACATCTCCCTTCACAATCTTCACTACATCTCACTTCACAATCTTCACTACATCTCACTTCACAATCTTCACTACATCTCACTTCACAATCTTCACTACATCTCACTTCACAATCTTCATTACATCTAACTTCACAATCTTCACTACATCTCACTTCGCAATCTTCACTACATCTCACTTCACAATCTTCACCACATCTGACTTCACAATCTTCACTACATCTCACTTCACAATCTTCACTACATCTCACTTCACAATCTTCACTAACACCATCCTTCATCACTACATATAACATCCATCATCACTACTTATAACACCATCCATCATCATCACTACATATAATACTATCCATCATCACTACATATAACACGATCCATCATCACTACATATAACACCATCCACCATCACTACATATAGAACCATCCATCACGACATATAACACCATTCGACATCATTACATATAACACCAACCATCATCACTACATATAATATCATCCATCATCACTACATATAACTCCATCCATCATCACTACATGTAACACCATCCATCATCACTACATATAAAACCAACCTATCATCACTACATATAACATCATCCATCATCACTACATATAACACCATCCATCATCACTACATATAGAACCATCCTATCATCACTACATATAATATCATCCATCATCACTACATATAACACCATCCAACATCACAACATATAACACCACCCATCATCACTACATATAACATCATCCATCATAACTACATATAACTCTATCCATCATCACTACATATAACACCATCCAGCATCACTACATATAACACCAACCATCATCACTACATATAACATCATGCATCATCAATATATATATATCGTATCTTACATATACCCTCTTATCATCACTACATATAACACCATCCAGCATTACTACAATATAACGCCATCCTTCATCACTACATATAACACCATCCATCATCACTACATATTATAACACCATCCATCATCTTTACAAACACCATCCCTCTTTACTATAGTGATAAACAGAGCTTTATTTTGTTGTCAATTTCTTTAAATTCCAACCTTATTTAACCGTAATTCTTTCTGTATGGTCAAATTTTGATTTGACCTCAGTGAGAGAGCTGTTAGTGTCAGTACATCACAATGGTGTTCCGACGCACTGTATCGAAGGTGACTAAGGTGGAGGTGAAGCCTTGCCAGATGAAGGAGAAGGGCCCCCGATCTAACAAACTGCAGACCACAAAACAC
This sequence comes from Homarus americanus, assembly GCF_018991925.1. Taxonomy (NCBI): domain Eukaryota; kingdom Metazoa; phylum Arthropoda; class Malacostraca; order Decapoda; family Nephropidae; genus Homarus; species Homarus americanus. Next base: position 1,297 of record NW_024725930.1, read on the forward strand.
ACTAAGACCCAAAACAACAAGACCCAAAACAACAAGAAGAAGAAGAAAACTACCACTTTCTGCCGTGTACAAAAGGACCAGTACCTGCCATGGGGAGACTACATCTTCACCGGGAAAAAGACACAAAAGAAGCGCTGAACCTACGCTTCTGATATTTAAAAATACTGTAATAAAAAACATATTAATTGATTTTGTTTGTATTATTTATGCTTTTATTATTTTCATCTATAAACGTGCTGTTTTGGGAATATATTTTGAGTTACATAATATTTAGGTACAGCAGTTTATTTCACTGTATCTACTTGTTTACCAAGTAACTGGACTTACAGTCTCCGATCGGGATCCTCAAAACAAATATTTGGCATCGAACTCCGTAAGTGAGCTCGTAATCTAGCCTGTAACTTACAGGACCTCAACACGATCAACCTGGATATAGTAGTCGCTATTTCCCGATTGCATGAAAAAAAATTAATAATATATGTTTTAATAATGCTTGTTAGACTTGTTTTATCATAGAATAATGAAGAAAATTTTTTGTACATCAACATACTAAAATACAATATTAGTTTTTTTTTTTACGACAAGAAGAGGCTTGGGTGTTCTATTTCTCGCTGAATGGAAGAGATGCAGCTTTTGTCTTCTTACAACTTTTCAAGTAATTTGTACCAAAATAGAAGATTTTTATTGTCCACATTTAGGGTATATTTTTTTTTATGACTGAATAAACTTGCAGATAGACCTTATTAATGTGGTATAGCTGTAAATATCCTTCAGTAATGAAATCCAAATATGAGGTCAAGTGAACATTTTTGCTTAGACTCCACCTTTTTTAGGACCAAGTTATAACAAGTTATTCTGCCAAGTATCCAATAAGTACCCATGACTCAGAGTTAAATAATACCTAACCTAATCTAAGTTCATCAAACCTAATAAAAAAAAGTGGGGCAAAAAATAAGTGGTAAAGAAATTTTTTTCTCAGAAAAATAATTATATTCAGAGGTTTTTTATCCGATACCTTCAGTCGTGATTATTTTGATGCAAAATTAGTAAAATGTATTTAACCCTAACACTACCTCACCTTACCTAATCTTACCTTACCTTATCTAACCTAACCTAATGTTACCTAACCTAACCAAGCCGCAACGCTCATGACACAATTGAGTTCTCTAGAAAGTTTTCATTTCATTTTCTTTTTTAAAAATACATTTGCAGAGACAACAAACTTTTGATAATTATTTCTCCAACATATCTATAAATCTGTTGATGATATATAAATTTGGGATAGGTTAGGTTTGGTGTGATTAGGATAGGTTAGGCTAGTTTAGGATAGTCTAAGTTAGCTTAGGAAAGGCCGAGATTGGGATTCTGCGACACACCTAAGTTAAGGCAGAGAGGGAATTGGAAAATAGAGTCAAAAAACAAAACGGGTCCTGGAAGTAGTGAAACAAGTGAATGTGCTGAAAAATATAGTTGAGTCATAATGTGACATCAAAGTAATAAATGTAAAACAGATAGAAAGCAGGAAGGAAATATATTGAGGTGTTATACGTAAGTAAACCTGTGTAACAAATATATGGACAGCTCAGGGCATTTGTTAGCAGTAAAGAAGAACATGAATATAATTGCAATATGTGAGCATGGATAAATTCATTATTTTTTAGCAGAATTTCGTACCTAGGATATAACCTATTTAAATTTGACGATGGGAGAGGAGAGGTGGCGGTGCATAAAGCAGTGCCATCAAGAGATTGATAAATTAAAAAGCTGCAATAAATCAAACATTAAAACAAATAGCGACAATGAAAGTATTTGGGTAGAGATTGGTGAGGGCAGTGAATCCGTAGTCATTGGTGTTATATATAGACCACCTAATTTGAGTAGGAACGATGGTAAATTGCTATGGGAGGAAATAAAGAAGGCATCTGATAGAAACAATGTATGTATTCTAGGCGATTTAAACTTTTCAGGCATAGATTGGAAAAATCAACTTAGCGATAATGAATCTGAATTTCTGATGGCTGAATCATCGTTCATAAACTCTCGCCCACTGGAAATATTATATAGTTTGGTTCTCAGTAATAATGAAAATCTGTAAAAGATGTTGGGGTGGAGTGACTAGAAACAGTGATCATAAAGCCATATATTTTAACATAATATGGGATGGCAGGAAGAAGGAAAATTTGGCCTTGATCCCGGATTTTAGGAAGGCTAATTACGATAGCTTAAGGAGAGACCTAAGGGATGACCCTATGGTCAAAAGATTAATCCCCCCCACACCTCCGGAAACTGTCAACTTAGGACGGGATAACCCCGAATTTAATTTAGCAGCTACTTATGAACAATTTATTGCGACAATCAATAATGCCCAAAATAAACACATCCCTAAAAGAAAATTCAGATCGATATGGAACCAACCTAAATGGATGAATAATAGACTCTTAGATCTTCTAGGGAAAAAGAAAGGAGTATATAGAAAAAGTTAAGAAGGCGAAAATCATACTTGGTTATATCAGGAGACCTAACAAGACAGGTAAAAACAGAATTAGAAGCAAAGAGAAATTATATGAAATCAAGGTAACAAGCGAATCGAAAAAATAACCCCCAAAGCTTTTTTATCAGCAGCATAAATCAAAAGGTTAGAGATACAATGGGTCCCCTTAAAAACTACGACGGGGCCAATGATGATGAGTTAAATGTGTATTCGTTAAATAGTCATTTCCTTCACGTGTTCACAAATGAAAACCTAGCACAGTTTCCAGAAGTTCTTAAGGTATATAACGACAGTATAGAAAATATGTTGATGAATATCAATATTACTAATAACGATGTGCTTAAGTAATTAACAAAACTGAAGCCTCATAAATCACTTTCTCCAGACGGTATATGCTAGAATATTAAAAGAATGTAGAGATGAGTTGAGTAATCCATTAACAGTTTTATTTAATAAGTCATTAGAATCGGGCCTAGTGCCAGAAGCTTGGAAACTTGCAAATGTAGTTCCGATTTCCAAAAAGGGTGATAAATCAATAGCATCAAATTACCGTCCCATTAGTCTCACTTCAATCATAGGCAAGTTGCTAGAGTCAATTATTGCTACAAAAATCAGAAGCCACCTTGAAACATTCAACTTAATTCATTCTTCTCAGCACGGGTTCACC
>NW_024725931.1:0-32564 GCF_018991925.1 Homarus americanus
CTTATACTTTCTTATTATCAAAACTGTTAAACACACATTCAACAAATATAATTCTATCTTCAGTACAACTTCCCTCTCACAGAACATTACAACAATGGTGAATTTCTTTCACACATTATTATTTTCAACAAAATCTATAACTAAAAATTTTATTAAAAATTTCATCATTGTACTTTACCCTAATGACCTGATACAACAGATCACACACACAACTACTAATCCTCCCCCAAAAGTAGATTTTACATTTCACACACAATTTATTCTCATTTAAGTTCTAAATTCACTCCCTCATTTTTCATATTTCTATCATCATAAACCCCAATAAATATTTGTTTTAATTTTTGAGTTGAATGCCAATTTATTTTCCAATTCTTCAACAAAATTTTCTTCCTATAATGCATTCTTAACTTCATATCTTTGAATGCTAACAACTCCTGTACATATGACTGGCAAAAATAATTTAGAGACACCTTTTCATCATTGTTGTTATAAATCGTTCTAGCTTGTTGAATGGGTAAATAGTGCCACAGGACCAAATGTGTCAGTTGAGCATTCGCATCACTGTCTCTCGCAACACTAGATGCCAGCTGGTCCAAAGTGAAGATGGGCACAGGTGGAGGGGTGCGCCTGTCTCTCGTCTGCAAGAGCTTCATATTAATAAGAAGAGTAATAAAAATAAATACTTCTATAATATACATTACAATAATCAGTATAAACCCTGATAATTACCGGTATTGGTAAAACATTAAAAAATATTTTCCATAAATTTGATTAAGATTTCCTGACATTTTCGCCCCCAGGCCCCGATGTGGGTCAGTGACCTGTGCCCGGGTGGGCTAATCCCTGTAAAAAATAATAATAATAAAATGGATAAAAACTTGGGAAAAAAATAAATAACAAAATGGGGGTAATCAGCCTCAGGTACGTAGTCATCTGAGGTCCTCATCAATGACATAGGTGAAGGTTTCTGAGCACAGTAAAACTCCACACAGTGCAGTAGCTGCATTCTCAGAAAATGCCAGGTCATGCAAAATAGCAACTTCTAAAGAATTAATGTATTCTCTGGGTTACAGATTGTTCATAAAACTTGTTAAAAGTAACCTTTTGACAAGTGTTTAAGTATAGATATTCCTCACTATATGCAGTCTGTATACTGAATAGACTTTTGTATAGAAGAAATTTTTAAGTAAGTGAACACTTTTCACTATGTGCTACATATATTCATTAATACATAATTTCTCCTGTCATGCAAATTTTAATCTGGTGTACCCAAACAATTTTGGACCACACCACTCTACTACAACCTATGCAGTTGCAATACATTTATCCATCAAGTTAAATGAGACTAGTGAGGTGGATATGCAATGTGGCACTGAAAGACAAAAAATCCTTTTCAGAGGTAAGAGGGTGGCTGGTATTGAGTTCTATTGGCAAAATTCTGTGTAGCAGTATGCTGAGATGGTTTGGAATTTTGGAGAATGAATCACACTAATTAGGTCAAGAGGTGTATGAGTCTAAATGTGGGGGGAGAAGAGCCAAGAATGACATGGGGAGAGGTTGTAAGAAATGACATTAAGAGTTAAGAACCTGACAAGAATGGAAAGTTGCCATCAGATAATCACGGCTAATCCACACAAGCGTGGAAAATGGTTATAAAACACTTTGCCCAACCCGGTCTTCAAACAATTGTCTTTCCCTCATAAAAAAACACCACACTCCTCCACCAGTCTTACCACAACTGCCACACAATAAATTTACTGTTATTTTTACATTAATTTACACCTAATTTAGAGATATAGAAAAGAAAGGTATCGACAGCAGTGACAATAACAATGACGACTGACCATCAGAACTCCCCAATGCTAATGGTAGAGATAACAATGAGGGGCATGAGCAATGAGGAGTTTGGAGGCTTATCAACAACATGCTTTTACACCAGATTTGAGGCTATAATTGAGTCTCTTTCTGAAATTGTTGGAACAAAGCCAGCAATAAGAAATTACTCTATTTAGCTATGAAATATTATGCTTTAATAATTGCTGTATCACCTTAATATAAATGACACAAAATTATTGTAAGGATTAAGGCGCAAAATCTATTTATACTTTGCATAATTTGAACACTGAAGTGAAGGAGTTAATAATACAATTAAGTACTACAAGCACCCATTCACAATTCCATCAACATAATACTTTATTACATCACAACTACAAATGGCAAGTACAATTCAACATACCAAACATCTGACAGCGGTAAATCTTCATCCTCCATTGAATCCACTTCCTGTAATAACAAGAGAATATTAGAAGCATACTCAACTCAACACTTAATGTTGTCTGGATGTTATTTATGGAAATTTTTGAGCTAGAAAGCTTAAATTTGGACACATTACTGACCAAGTGCTTTGACAATACATTTTTCACTTCATATTAATATACACTCCCTCCCAGTGCCTCTTCAGGTGATGCAGGAAGAATGGGCTGTACAATGAACATACTGTACATCACTACTTGCTTTGCTATTGTTTTTTGTTGAACACATTTTCTTATATTTTTAATTTTATATTTTGCAATATTGATGGAAGTGTAAAATATTTAATTTTTGGTGAACATAACACACATTGAACTGCATGTATGAACTAGCCAATTTGTAAAGTATTGATTGATAAACGATAAAGGTTTTACTGTATTAACCCCTTCATTGTCTCTTAAATATTTCATTTGGCTAATGCCAGATGATTCTATTCAGCACAAGAGGAAGTGAAGGGGATAAGGGGGAAAGAGAAGGCAAAGTTATGAAATAAAATGGTGGTCTGGAGGCCTTGGAAATAAAAGGAATAACCAATGCCTTTTGTAATCAGTAAATATTCTACAGTATGTATAGCATGACTCAAGTCTAGTTAACACAGAAAAAAGAGCAACACAATTACCCTAAAAGAAATTTATTTCCATATCACATACAAAAAATATCAAAAAAATAATCTAATATGAATTGCAATAAATAACTTACCTGGTAAATACTCTCATCGTGGTTTCTTTGGGCACATTGGTGTCTCCAGGGGCTCCAAAATATAAATCCCAGCAAATATAGTGAAAACATACTGGTCTTTAAGTATGTACTGAAAAAAGGTTTATTGAAGCCGGTATCATTGAAGATATACTGAAAATAAAATTTGAAAAATATAAAAAAGTCTATTATTTTTCATCCCTTATACCATATATTTATTTTCTCTTAATGTTACATACAGCGTATACTAAAAAGAAAGTGTTTCAGGCTCAAGAGAAACAGATACCCTCCCATTATTTGCTGCTGATCATTCATTAATTACTTGTGCATAAGATGTGTTCTCCTACAGTACTTCCCTTCCACAACACAATCTAAAGATTTCCATCTGCTTTACCCACATTACTTTAGTAAACCTAATACCACCCCTCAGTGGCAGGTCCATCCCCATAAACTACTCAACACCACGATCTCTGCTTCTTCCCTGTTGTCTATTCCCGTTTTATCCATTAAATACACCAGCCCAGTCTTTCATCTCCTTTTTGGTCTTCCACTTTCTCTCCTACCATTTACTTCTTTTTTTTTAATCCTTGTTCCCCCGTCTTCTCAACCTGTCCACACCATCTCAAGAAACCTGGTTAGTCTCCTTTTATTTGCACATCTTATTTCTAAATTTAGTATTCCTTGTATCCTTTTTTCCAGACATTCTGCTCTCAAAGTCACTGTGGTTAGTAAAATTCTAATGGTCAGAATGTGGTAGGGAACAGACTTCATTCTCTCTCTTAATCTTTTCAACAGGTTCCTCCATGACCTCTTCCACCCCTACTCAATCTCTCCGTTACTTCCAGTCTCTCTTCAACAAACATTTAGAAAACAGTTGTGCGGTTTTTCATATTCAAGGCTGTTGAGATGTATGGTACTCAGTGTCTTCAATATAGATACTGTAATGCAAGCATGAGCTTTTCAGGCAACTCTGAATGTAGAAATGAACTGATACAGCAAGTAAACTCTGTAACTTACTATATTTTTCTCATGTTATATCACAGACAAAAACTGAACATGACGTAAGAAAATAATACCTCCGACAATTCTGATGAAGCCACCCAAATGACGTCGACCACCAGCAGGACAAAGATGCCAAGGGCCAGACGCCTCCCTCGACCCATCATAGACCATCACTGTTAATCATGTTAGTTGTTAGACAGTGCAGTAATAAACACTAAAGGCACATAGGTTACAGTACATGGCCATGTCCATTAAAAAAATAATAAATAAATAAATAAATAGATAGATACTGTACAGTACTGTAAAACGACCAAATATCTATTAATATCCACCATTGAACTACCGTACATCTCAAATCCGGTCTGATTGGTTCCTGAGCAGTGCCAGATTAGTGATTTTGCCAAACCACAGGTGATTAGGTTAGGATTAAATAAATAAACACCTCTAACCCACTTCATAACTACCTCACCCTACCTTTAAAATACTCTGTAAATAGTACAAGTTGGGTAATGAAAAGAAACAACAAATGAAAAGCAAGTGAAATTTATTGAAGTATGTATACTGTATATACAGGCAAAATACCTTACTAGGTGTTACTGCCACAGTAAGATGAGAGAGAGAGAGAGAGAGAGAGAGAGAGAGAGAACACCTTTCGTTCAACTAACATATACAGTGATCCCTCGGTTAACGAATTACCTTCCATAAGATTCTTCACTTCGGCTAACGAGCAAACCCCCAGTCAACGAATTCCTTATGAATTTTCCCAACATGTTTTCGCCTGCATTTGGCTGCCCACCAGCTGTAGTATTAGTCCGCCAATACAGTAATCGGTTCTAGGGCTTAAATTCCTTACCATTTTAGTAAATATCAAGAAGGTTGTACTATTCAATAATTTTAAAAGTTTTATATTAAAATTTTTAGTAATTTTAACAATTATTGAATATAATTGAAGTACAGGAAACTAATTTTTTGCACGCCAAACAGCCACTCAACACACAGAGCTTGGCGTCAGTTTGTTTACCAGTTCAGAGGAAGGAACATCTTGTTTGAGACTCTCTTCAACATAAAGGCTTTTTTTCTGCGTTTCCAGTCAAATTATTGGTCATTTTGAAATAGATTTTACATATTGATAATATATCGTGCAGTGCAGTGTTGATTTAAAGAAAATAATCTTGAATTATACCAAGTGAACTAAAATTTTATGGGTGAAATGGCAGCATGGGGTGGCTTCTCTTCCACCCCAATGCCTTCTCTTCTCCCTTCTCCTCCACCCCCATTCTAATTCCCATCATCATCAACCAGGAGCCTTCTACATGCACACCTCAAAGTAAGTGTACTTTACTGCATTTATTTTTAGTTTGCATGTAATTTTCGGTGAGCTGGAACCAATTACACAAAAACCCATTGAAACAATGGTTTCAGATAACGAGCAACCTTCTGGAATGAATTGTGCTCGTTAACCGAGGGACCACTGTACAACATATACCTTTACCAAGAGGATATTACACCAGCTCTCGTTGGTCAAATCATAGACCCTAAAACGTGAGTGTGAACTATTAAATCCTCTAAAAAACTCTAAATAACCTTAATAAGTATATTTACGTACTGTATTTTGATAATATAATACAAATTGTCTCCTGATGTATCAACAGTTGTAACATGTGAGTTATATTTAACAGGCTATGTACTGTACATTGATTGTATTATTCATACTGTGTCCTGAGATAACAGCATTTGTTATATGTGAATTGTTCTTTAACAGGTTTTGAACGAATTATATGGTACGTGTCATCATTGAGGGTCTTATTCTCCAACCCAAATCAATAACGCTCCTATGAGCGTTAACACAAGGTATCTGTATTTACTTACATCAGAAGGTTGGTTATTGCCACTTCCAAAGTAAAGAGTTGGATTGTACAACTAAGCAGAGTTACATGCCTGAAAGCAGGGGGTCATCAAGACTGTCTTGTGTTTCATCTAAAAAGTGTTGACTCCTGTCTTACAGATTTCTCTGCTATTTTTCTGAACATATCCTGCAAGCTAACCTGTTTCATGTATTTTGGTCTTTCTTTGATTAGTTTTTCTTGTAACATGTAAACATTCATTATTTCCTGTTCAGTAACAAAAGTGCGTTGTTCGAGACCTTTTATCAATTCACCTGTCAGCTCAACTAACTTATCAATGGACACTCTTTCAGCTACCTCTTCCTAGTTTTCATCACAACCAACAGAGTGCCGACTCCAACGGTCACTCTCCTCCCCACGCACCACCAAGCAGTTCCCGCCTCATATAGATCCTTCGGGAACGATCAGGACTCCACGACACGAGTTGTGGAGAATCCTATAAGGATTCCCTGGGCCCGCATTTTTGAGCTACCGAACAGGGAGGTACTACCGCCTGGGAAGATATTGGAAGCATAATGTGTTGTCTAATGGTAGACCCTGCTGCCATATGTCATCACGAAAATTGTGACCAAGTCCAAGGTTGCTGATCTGACTTTCTGTGTTGTGTGAGAGTGAATGAGTGAGGATGGATGAGTTTCTAGGTGGATAGGTGCTGAGTGAGGATGGATGAGTTCGGATGGGCGAGGATGGGGGAGGGGGATGGGGGGGGATTCCACGCCCTTCCCAGTGGGTGGGTCCTGATACCTTCCGTCGGCGCCTGACGGATGGTACCATTCACCACCTCCAAGGATGGGCGAGGATGGGGGAGGGGGATGGGGGGGGGATTCCACGCCCTTCCCAGTCGGTGGGTCATGATACCTTCCGTCGGCGCCTGAGGGAGCAATGCATCAAGAGTTTCACCACTCTTCATAATATGGTTCAGCATATTTGGATAAAACGTATCAGGGAGGGAAAGCCAATCAACGAACGAGATGATTAGAAGGAAGGTTTTTATTGGTTAAAAAAAATTATTTTCTTCGACCTCTCGCAGTACAACATGGATGCTTATCTATATGTTAATGCGTCGAGAAATTAAAAAATGGAATGATTTATCTTACTTATATATGTGTGCGTGTATAGACATAACGCACGCACGCACACAAAGCAATTACATATACAGACACGCACTCACGCAAGCACAGAGACAATCACGGACACAGACGAACACAAACAAGTGGTGATGTAAAAAAATAAACGAAAAGAGAGAACCAGATAAGAGAGACAGAGACGTATAGACAGACAGACGATGACAGGAAGGGGAGACAGAAAGACCAAGAATAAAAACAGGAAACCCAAAGACAGTGAACAAATGAGAGAGAGAGAGAGAGAGAGAGAGAGATGAATAAATAGATAGACAAAGACAGACAGAGAAATATATTGAGAGAGAGAGATGAATAAATAGATGAACAAAGACAGACAGAAAATATATTGAGAGAGAGAGAGAGAGAGAGGAATAAATAGAGACAAAGACAGAGAAAATATATTGAGAGAGATGAATAAATATAGACAAAGACAGAGAAATATATTGAGAGAGAGAGAGAGAGATGAATAAATAGATAGACAAAGACAGAGAAATATATTGAGAGAGATGAATAAATAGATAGACAAAGACAGACAGAGAAATATATTGAGAGAGAGAGAGAGAGAGAGAGAGAGAAGAGAGAGAGAGAGAGAGAGAGAGAGAGAAAGCTAACGAAGAACGGCAGTAATTACCCAGATATCAATCGACTGTTCTCAAGACGTGTGTGTGTGTGTGTGTGTGCCCGAGGTTATACACAGCCTGCAGGGAACAATAGTTAAGGGTGAAGGCGCTAATAACTGCCTTAAACACTCTTGTCATTACGGGTCTTATCTCTGAGGAGGAAGTTAAGAAACGAGGCAAAGATGAAGAAGACTGCCAAGAGATTAAGACGATGATAAAGATGATGTGGAAGGAGATAAAGAGAGAGATGAGTAAACAGGATAATAGTGGATTGATATATTGAGTTCTTGTTCTTGTTCTTCTTCTTCTTCTTGTTCTTGTTCTTCTTCTTCTTCTGTTGTTTATTGTTGGTATTGTTGTTTTATTGTTGTTGTTGTTTTTGAATAGTTGAAGCCAAAAACGATAAGTAATTAACTTGATTAATTTGGATGTAACTATGAAATTGTCTTAATTGATATTTAAGTACGCTTATTTACGTCTCCTGTCATTGATATAAGAGATTTTAAATAATCACACTTAAGAAAGCCACTTAATCACACTTAAAGGCTTCATCAGTCCAAGTCGAGTTGTTTAGTAGTAATCGCACTTGGAATAATTAATCTTTTCATTCCAAGTGTCTTAAGTAATCGCACTTTAGGACATTATCCACAAAATCCACAGATCTTAAGTAATTGCACTTAACACTACATGTGGTCCAAGTGTTAAGTAATTGCACTTACGATCTCGACACTTTTAAATAATCCTCACTTAAGGGATAATTACACTTGAAAATCATTCTACTTAAGGTTTTAAGTCGTTAGGGATAAGGCACTCAAGTCATCATACTCAACACCTTAGTCATCGTTCTCAGTGTCTTAAGTCATCATACTCAACACCTTAGTCATCGTTCTCAGTGTCTTAAGTCATCATACTCAACACCTTAGTCATCGTTCTCAGTGTCTTAAGTCATTATACTCAACACCTCAGTCATCGTCCTCACTGTCTTAAGTCATCATACTCAACACCTTAGTCATCGTTCTCAGTGTCTTAAGTCATCATACTCAACACCTTAGTCATCGTTCTCAGTGTCTTAAGTCATTATACTCAACACCTCAGTCATCGTCCTCACTGTCTTAAGTCATCATACGCAACACCTCAGTCATCGTTCTCAGTGTCTTAAGTCATCATACCCAACACCTTAGTCATCGTTCTCAGTGTCTTAAGTCATCATACCCAACACCTTAGTCATCGTTCTCAGTGTCTTAAGTCATCATACCAACACCTTAGTCATCGTTCTCAGTGTCTTAAGTCATCATACCCAACACCTTAGTCATCGTTCTCAGTGTCTTAAGTCATCATACCCAACACCTTAGTCATCGTTCTCAGTGTCTTAAGTCATCATACCCAACACCTTAGTCATCGTTCTCAGTGTCTTAAGTCATCATACCCAACACCTTAGTCATCGTTCTCAGTGTCTTAAGTCATCATACCCAACACCTTAGTCATCGTTCTCAGTGTCTTAAGTCATCATACCCAACACCTTAGTCATCGTTCTCAGTGTCTTAAGTCATCATACCCAACACCTTAGTCATCGTTCTCAGTGTCTTAAGTCATCATACCCAACACCTTAGTCATCGTTCTCAGTGTCTTAAGTCATCATACGCAACACCTTAGTCATCGTTCTCAGTGTCTTAAGTCATCATACCAACACCTTAGTCATCGTTCTCAGTGTCTTAAGTCATCATACCCAACACCTTAGTCATCGTTCTCAGTGTCTTAAGTCATCATACCCAACACCTTAGTCATCGTTCTCAGTGTCTTAAGTCATCATACCCAACACCTTAGTCATCGTTCTCAGTGTCTTAAGTCATCATACCCAACACCTTAGTCATCGTTCTCAGTGTCTTAAGTCATCATACCCAACACCTTAGTCATCGTTCTCAGTGTCTTAAGTCATCATACCCAACACCTTAGTCATCGTCATCGTTCTCAGTGTCTTAAGTCATCATACCCAACACCTTAGTCATCGTTCTCAGTGTCTTAAGTCATCATACCCAACACCTTAGTCATCGTTCTCAGTGTCTTAAGTCATCATACCCAACACCTTAGTCATCGTTCTCAGTGTCTTAAGTCATCATACCCAACACCTTAGTCATCGTTCTCAGTGTCTTAAGTCATCATACCCAACACCTTAGTCATCGTTCTCAGTGTCTTAAGTCATCATACCCAACACCTTAGTCATCGTTCTCAGTGTCTTAAGTCATCATACCCAACACCTTAGTCATCGTTCTCAGTGTCTTAAGTCATCATACCCAACACCTTAGTCATCGTTCTCAGTGTCTTAAGTCATCATACCCAACACCTTAGTCATCGTTCTCAGTGTCTTAAGTCATCATACCCAACACCTTAGTCATCGTTCTCAGTGTCTTAAGTCATCATACCCAACACCTTAGTCATCGTTCTCAGTGTCTTAAGTCATCATACTCAACACCTTAGTCATCGTTCTCAGTGTCTTAAGTCATCATACTCAACACCTTAGTCATCGTTCTCAGTGTCTTAAGTCATCATACCAACACCTTAGTCATCGTTCTCAGTGTCTTAAGTCATCATACTCAACACCTTAGTCATCGTTCTCAGTGTCTTAAGTCATCATACCCAACACCTTAGTCATCGTTCTCAGTGTCTTAAGTCATCATACTCAACACCTTAGTCATCGTTCTGGGGGGTCTAGTTCGGAGTTTATTTTTACAGCATAACATAGTGGTCCAGGTTCCAGGTCATAGTTATTTATTTTAGTTGAGTAAATTTTCTCGGGATATGAAGGATAAAAATGGTGTTTGTGTGTGTGTGTGTGTGTTATAATCTTAAAGCGTTCACGTATATGTAAAAGCTTGTAAACCCGGACCATTACGCTCACCATCACCATTAAAACTCACCATCACCTCTTCTCTTATATCTCACCATCATTCCTTTTAGCTATCTTTTTTATCATTACTTCTTCATTCATACTTCAGTGGTGCACCAGTAACCCTTCACCAGCATCGGTCCTCTAGTGAATAGTTCCTCTAGTCACCTCACCATCATTTCACCATAATATCACCATTCTCATCGTTACCTCACTGTGGCCTTCCCAAGAACTTCACCATCTCTTTTACTATCACCATCACCTCACCATTACTTCACCATAACACCAGGGTCCGTTGCTACCCACACGATGACGTCACCATCTGCAACGAGGACAATTTTTCTACTCCATGTCCGGTGCTTCTGGCTCGTGTGAGTAACCATAGTGTAGGTGTAGACAGCGGTGGTGAGAGAAAATAGTGTAGGCCTCTCCATTGTGGGTGAGAGACACTCATAATATTTAAAGTGTTTACCATGGAAGCTGTGACCCCCCCCCTAGTTCGCCAGGCCACCGCCAGGGGGACATTAATCAACATTCCAGAAGTTGTATTTATGTTACATGTGGTATTTTTGCAGTTTTTCTTCAATAATTGATTTATTTTCGCAGTTCTTAACGTGATTTTAAACTCAAATAGCAGAGTTACCGTTTCGCTGTTGTTTATAACTGTTTGGTATTCTTTTGTATGTGTTTTGGTAAAGGTTCTTGCAAAATGTCTTCATGATTCACGACACTCATACACACGACAGTCAAACACGCACACACAAGTGTATCTTGAGTTAGTAGCCAAGATTGGCTGTAAAAGGGCCACACACAGCTTCAATACAATTGTAACTCTGCTATTGGAGTATAAATTCATACAAATCCTGAGAAAAACTACGAAAATATATGAATTATTAAAGAAAAACAACAAAACCACCTTCACAAAAGCCGACAGTAGACCCCTGGCGGTGGCCTGACGAACTACGTCTAGCACCGCCGGGACCAGTTCGAGGCTGGGCCCAGCCAGTTGCTTTTTTTTTTAATGGGAATTAACCCGGGCACAGATCAAACGACCCACAACGGGGCCTGGGGGGGGGGGCGAAAAAGGAACAGAAATAAATTTAAAATATAGAAGAAAAAGATTATACTGTGTTAATGTACACCAGGAGGAGGGTTTCTGTTTACTGGGGTTGGCGTCTCTTGGTGCCGCAGTAGGTGATTGGTGCTTTGGTAGAGTTAGTTTGTCTAACTGTCTCTGTCCGTCTGTCTCTCAGTCTCTGTCTGTAAAAATCGGTCAACTTAAAAGCATTAAATTCGCTGGATGGCCAAAAAGATAATAATATCATCAATTCCATTTATTTTAGAAGGACTTATTCATTTTTGTTGAAATCATGGACATACAAAGCCAATATATCTACATTTGATTCTACCAGTGTGAATGGCAAAGTTAATTAATATCACCACTCCAACTGTTGGCCCAAACAAGTCGTAAAGTAGTTCTTTTTTGTAATACATCGAGTCACTAAGGGAATATAAAAATATAACATGAATTTAGGTCACTGAATTTATCTTATTAGTAGCAAATTGTGGTTAAACTGATACACAAATGAAACATGCCTGGGAAGTACCTAGCACTAGTTACCTGGCATATTTGGACTTATTAAAATATGAAATCTAGGCTAATAAGTAATTATACTAAGGAAATTATTATTTTGGTAGTGCTGGACGGTTATTAATTGCGCTCATTACGAAAATTGGGTCGATATTAATTCTGATAAAGGACGTCATTCACCATCCCAGAGGAAGCTGTTCTCACCACTCTTCAAATAGACCATTTACGACTTTTTTTTAGTTCAATTTGATTTCAATACATTTCTACACATAAATTAGTTGTATTAGTTATCTTAAAGGCTTACCTTTTATGATTGTTAGGCGAATTTGGAGGATATAAACAGCGCTGTAGAGGCTGGCGGCATTTTTCGTACACAAACATGGACCGCTTTTAAAAAGAACAATACAATTCTGCATGTGCTGTTCTGTATGGAGTATATCGTATAACAAATATTATTCCTTTGCAGATTTATACATTTTATGTCCATCCAAATCAATTTTCTTTCTTTTGGTTTCAAAAATAGTTCCCGGACGAAATTTCCCCATGTTCCAATAACGATGGCTGTCCACGGGTAATGTGAACCTCGTGGAGAACTGAAGTTGTTCCTGGAAATGAAATGGAAGGATGATTTACTAAGTTGATATTGTGTTCTCCTCTATCTCTCTCTTGTGTGTGGTTTTTTTACGGGAATTAGCCAACCCGGGCACAGGTCAAACGACCCACAACGGAGCCTGGGGGGCGAAAAAAAAGAACTTTATTTTTATGAGATTCTGTCTGTTCGTCCATCTTGTGCGGGCAATCAACATGGTAGGTAGTGAGCCGGTCGAGTCTCTGTTGTTTTGACGCTTTTTTGTTTTTAATGCCCCAATTTAAAAGAGTGACTTACAGTAGATGAATTCACCATTTGGGGGTAAGGGTGGGGGGAGTGAGGGTGGGGGATGGGGGTTGGCGGGGTGAGGGTGGAGGGTGGGGGATGAGGGGTGTGGTAATGGAGAAGGTTTAGGTGAGGGAATTTAGTGGACAAAGACTTGAGAATCCAACAGACATATACACAAGATAGTCATACACACACATACATGGCAGTCATATGCACAAGACAGTCATACACGCACATACATGGCAGTCATATACACAAGATAGTCATACACACACATACATGGCAGTCATATGCACAAGACAGTCATACACGCACACACACACCCGAGAGTCATGTACACAAGAAGACAAGTCATACACGCCCACATAGCTTGAATGTTGTACGGAGTGCCCCATTATATCTCTATGTTAATAAACGTCTACTTTTGGAGGTTGACTGCGTAAATATATGAATTATTAAAGAAAAACAGGAAAAACAGCTAATGTAACATAAATAGACCTTCCAAAAAGTCGATAGTAATTCCCCTGCCTGTGACACGACGAAGTAAGTACCTCTATCTAGCTCCTCCAGTCCTAGATCGAGGCAAGGCCAAGCCAGTTCATCACTTATTAACTAAACTCTCGGGTAGGTGTAGGTTAGGTAGGGTAGGACATCCCGTCTATAACCCCCACCCATCATCCTCTCACCCATCCTGGGAGGTGGGGAATGGTACCATCCGTCAGCCAACAACAGAAGGTACCAAGAACCACTGACTGGGAAGGGTGAGAGGATGAAGGGGTGGGTGTAGTGGGTGGTGTGCTAAAAAAATAAAAAATATATATAAAAAAAATAAAAAATAAAAAATAAAAAAAAATAAAAAAAAATAAATAAATAAAAAAAATAAAAATAAAAAAATAAAAAAACGAAAAAAAAGTGTAGTGGGTCGTTGCGTTGGGTCGTTGGGTTCGTTGCGTTGGGTCGTTGGGTTCGTTGCGGTGGGTCGTTGGGTTCGTTGCGTTGGGTCGTTGGGTTCGTTGCGTTGGGTCGTTGGGTTCGTTGCGGTGGGTCGTTGGGTTCGTTGCGTTGGTCGTTGGGTTCGTTGCGTTGCGGTGGGTCGTTGGGTTGTTGCGGTTTGGGTCGTTGGGTTCGTTGCGTTGCGTTGGGTCGTTGAGTTCGTTCGTTGCAGTGGGTCGTTGGGTTCGGGTATTGCGTTGCGGTGGGTCGTTGGGTTCGTTGCGTTGGGTCGTTGGGTTCGTTACGTTGGGTCGTTGGTTCGTTGCGGTGGGTCGTTGCATTGCGGTTGGTCGTTGGGTTCGTTGCGTTGGGTCGTTGGGTTCGTTGCGTTGGGTCGTTGGGTTCGTTGCGTTGGGTCGTTAGGTTCGTTGCGTTGCGGTGGGTCGTTGGGTTCGTTGCGTTGCGGTGGGTCGTTGGGTTCGTTGCGTTATGGTCGTTGGGTTCGTTGCGTTGGGTCGTTGGGTTCGTTGCGAATTGGGTTCGTTGCGTTGCGTTGGGTCGTTGGGTTCGTTGCGTTGGGTCGTTGGGTTCGTTGCATTGCGGTGGGTCGTTGGGTCGTTGGGTTCGTTGCGTTGGGTCGTTGGGTTCGTTGCGTTGCGGTGGGTCGTTGGGTTCGTTGCGTTGCGGTGGGTCGTTCGATTCTTTTGGTGTTTTTTTAACTTAAATGATTAATATAATTGAGAATAATAATTAGAACATTTATAATTACTGTAATTCCTGGTCATTTGTTAACAACATCAGAATTGAGACAGCACAAATAATACGTCATAAAATAGGGTAGTGTTGGGTAGGGTGGTGTAGGGTGGTGTATTGGGGGTGTAGGACATCCCGACTATAACCCCCCACCCACACCCATCATCCTCTCACCCACCCTGGGAGGTGGGGAATGGTACCATCAGAGAGCCAACAACAGAAGGTACCAAGAACCACCGACTGGGAAGGGTGAGAGGATGAAGAGGTGGGTGGGGTGAGAGGATGAAGGGGTGGGTGGGGTGAGAGGGATGATGGGGAGTGGGGGATGAGGAGAGGGAATCCACATCCTTCCCAGGAAGTGGAGGGTGTAGGGTGGTGTACGGTAAGGTATCAGGACCCACCGACTGGGAAGTGTGTGCGTAGGGTGGTGTAGTGGGGTATGGTGGTGTAGTGGGGGTGTAGTGGGTGGTGTAGTGTGGGGTATGGTGGTGTAGTGGGGGTGTAGTGGGTAGTGTAGTATGGGGTATGGTGGTGTAGGGTGGTGTACGGTAAGGTATCAGGACCCACCGACTGGGGAGTGTGTGTGTGTAGGGTGGTGTAGTGGGTGGTGTAGTGTGGGGTATGGTGGTGTAGTGGGGGTGTAGTGGGTAGTGTAGTATGGGGTATGGTGGTGTAGGGTGGTGTACGGTAAGGTATCAGGACCCACCGACTGGGAAGGGTGTGGAATCCCCCCATCCCCCATCCACACCCATCCTGGGAGGTGGAGAATGGCACCATCCGGTAGTTGGCAACGGAAGGTATCAGGACCCACCTACTGGGAAGGGTGTGGAATCCCCCCATCCCCCATCCACACCCATCCTGGGAGGTGGAGAATGGCACCATCCGGTAGTTGGCAACGGAAGGTATCAGGACCCACCGACTGGGAAGGGTGTGGAATCCCCTCATCCCCCATCCACACCCATCCTGGGAGGTGGAGAATGGCACCATCCGGTAGTTGGCAACGGAAGGTATCAGGACCCACTGACTGGGAAGGGTGTGGAATCCCCCCATCCCCCATCCACACCCATCCTCGGAGGTGGAGAATGGTACCATCCATTGAGTTAAGCAGGAGAATGTCAGGACCCACCTGCTGGGAAGATTGATCTGTCCCCATCCACCCATCACCTGGGAGGTGGAGAATGGCACCATCCGGTAGTTGGCAGCAGAGTATCAGGACCCACCTACTGGGAAGGGTGGCCGTCCCCCATCCCCATCCACCCATCCTGGGAAGTGGAGAATGGCACCATCATTGATTAGCAGAGTGGGGCCTCCGACGCTGGGAAGGGTGTGGAATCCCCCATCCCCCATCCACACCCATCCTGGGAGGTGGAGAATGGCACCATCCGGTAGTTGGCAACGGAAGGCATCAGGACCCTCCGACTGGGAAGGGTGTGGAATCCCCGTACATCCGCCTCCTGGGAAGTGGAGAATGGCACCATCGGTAGTTGGCAGCAGAGGTGCTCAGGACACCTACAGGAAGGTGTGAATCCCCATCATCCCACACCCATCTGGGAGGTGGAGAATGGCACCATCCGGTAGTTGGCAACGGAAGGTATCAGGACCCACCTACTGGGAAGGGTGTGGAATCCCCCCATCCCCCATCCACACCCATCCTGGGAGGTGGAGAATGGCACCATCCGGTAGTTGGCAACGGAAGGTATCAGGACCCACCGACTGGGAAGGGTGTGGAATCCCCCCATCCCCCATCTATCTGTGTCTCTGTGTCTGACTGTTTCTGCCAGTCTGTCTCACAATATCGATCTGTCTGTCTTTCTGATTTTCTGCCTCTGTTTTTCTCTTTCGTCTATATGTTAGTCTATGTCGCCGTCTCTGTTTCTGTCTGTCCCTCTATTTCTCCGTCTGTCTGTCTGTCAGTTGTCTGCTTGTGTCTGCGACAAACAGACAGACAGGCAGACAGAAAGAAACGGACACAGAGACCAACAGACAGACAGAGAGATTCCTACAAGTTGTTATTATTTCTTCTTTTACCAAAGTGTTCCTGTTGCTTAACAACTCAATCAGATACGTTATGGTTACGTGGTGAGTCAAGGGACAGTTGTCTGTTTCAGTTTGGGTGACAGCGGTCGAGCCTGAGAAGAGCGCCGGACCTTCTTATTTACGGCGATTCCTTCTTTATCTTGAGTTAGTAGCCAAGATTGTCTGTCTCTCCCTGTCTGCCTCTGACTGTCTGTCTGTCTCCGCTCGTCTGTTTGTCTGTCTGTATGTCCTTTTCTGTCTGTGTCTTTC
Organism: Homarus americanus; assembly: GCF_018991925.1. NCBI lineage: Eukaryota > Metazoa > Arthropoda > Malacostraca > Decapoda > Nephropidae > Homarus > Homarus americanus. The sequence continues at coordinate 16,978 of NW_024725931.1, forward strand.
GGTGTGTTTGTCCGTTTGTCTGACGGTTTCTGTCTGTTTCTGTGTGTCTGTCTGTTTAATGTCTGTCTGTCTGTGTCCGTCCGTCTGTCTGTTTTTCTAACTGTCTCTGTTTGTCTGTCTGTCTACAAATCCTCCCTAAGGAATCCTATCCTATAAATCAACATACCCGACCACCGCCCCCCCCCGCCCCCCAACAAAAAATAAATAAATAATTAACAAAACAAAAATAAATAAATAAATTAATAAATAAAAAAATAAAAAATAAAATAAAATAATAAATAAATACAATAAAATAAAATACCAACCAACCTCCAAACACAGCAACACCCCCCCCCCCCCCAGACAAAGCCGCACAGAAATACTTACAATTCTCTATACCCAACCTCAGCGACAACCCTCTCAATAAAAACAACCTAACTCAACAACTCCTTTCAACAAAAAACAGACAGACAGACAGAGAGACAGAACAGACAGCCAGAGACCGACACAGTGGAAAGACAGAGAGGCTGAGACAGAGAGGCTGAGACAGAACGAGACAAACACAGACACAGACAGACAGTGACAGACATTGTAAAAATAGACTGGCAGACAGAGACAGACTGACGGACAGACAAACAGAGATACAAAGACAGACAGAGACTGAGAGACAGACGGACAGAGACAGTTAGACAAACTAACTCTACCAAAGCACCAATCACCTACTGCGGCACCAAGAGACGCCAACCCCAGTAAACAGAAACCCTCCTACTGGTGTACATTAACACAGTATAACCTTTTTCTTCTATATTTTAAATTTATTTCTGTTCCTTTTTCGCCCCCTCCCCCCCCCCAGGCCCCGTTGTGGGTCGTTTGATCTGTGCCCGGGTGGGCTAATTCCCATTAAAAAAAAAACCAACTGGCTGGGCCCAGCCTCGAACTGGTCCCGGCGGTGCTAGACGTAGTTCGTCAGGCCACCGCCAGGGGTCTACTGTCGGCTTTTGTGAAGGTGGTTTTGTTGTTTTTCTTTAATAATTCATATATTTTCGTAGTTTTTCTCAGGATTTGTATGAATTTATACTCCAATAGCAGAGTTACAATTGTATTGAAGCTGTGTGTGGCCCTTTTACAGCCAATCTTGGCTACTAACTCAAGATACACTTGTGTGTGCGTGTTTGACTGTCGTGTGTATGAGTGTCGTGAATCATGAAGACATTTTGCAAGAACCTTTACCAAAACACATACAAAAGAATACCAAACAGTTATAAACAACAGCGAAACGGTAACTCTGCTATTTGAGTTTAAAATCACGTTAAGAACTGCGAAAATAAATCAATTATTGAAGAAAAACTGCAAAAATACAACATGTAACATAAATACAACTTCTGGAATGTTGATTAATGTCCCCCTGGCGGTCACAGCTTCCATGGTAAACACTTTAAATATTATGAGTGTCTCTCACCCACAATGGAGAGGCCTACACTATTTTCTCTCACCACCGCTGTCTACACCTACACTATGGTTACTCACACGAGCCAGAAGCACCGGACATGGAGTAGAAAAATTGTCCTCGTTGCAGATGGTGACGTCATCGTGTGGGTAGCAACGGACCCTGGTGTTATGGTGAAGTAATGGTGAGGTGATGGTGATAGTAAAAGAGATGGTGAAGTTCTTGGGAAGGCCACAGTGAGGTAACGATGAGAATGGTGATATTATGGTGAAATGATGGTGAGGTGACTAGAGGAACTATTCACTAGAGGACCGATGCTGGTGAAGGGTTACTGGTGCACCACTGAAGTATGAATGAAGAAGTAATGATAAAAAAGATAGCTAAAAGGAATGATGGTGAGATATAAGAGACGAGGTGATGGTGAGTTTTAATGGTGATGGTGAGCGTAATGGTCCGGGTTTACAAGCTTTTACATATACGTGAACGCTTTAAGATTATAACACACACACACACACACACACACACACACACACAAACACACACCATTTTTATCCTTCATATCCCGAGAAAATTTACTCAACTAAAATAAATAACTATGACCTGGAACCTGGACCACTATGTTATGCTGTAAAAATAAACTCCTAACTAGACCCCCACAAGGTACCATGTCTTATGGTCCTGTCCAGCAGTCACTTATCTTATTATCTTACCCAAATTTGAATATTTTACTCTTATTACTTTTGTTTTTCTTATCTTCTCTTATCTTCGGTGTTTATCTGTGTTTTCTTTGTTTAAAGGATTTTATGTTTATTATTTTATGCTTATCTACTGATGCCAAGTTACCACCAGTCTCTCAGTGAAGTAATGCCTTTTCCCGTTTACCCTTCCTCCCGCACACCAACACTCCCTCACATCAATTCTTCACCCACAACACTGCCCACACAATAACACTCCCCCACACACCCCCTACACACTCACGACACTTGTCATCAAATATCGCCTCTTCTTCTCTAATACACATTAGACCGACTTGTTGCCAGCCCCACATAATAATATACCATTGTCCTTCACTCCACCTATCACGTACGTCTGGGTGATAAGAATATATGTGGATAAATACACGTAAATATTAGTGACAGCGACGAATATATTCTCATACATATTAGAACAATGTTTTTCAAACGTTTTTTACTGCCACCCACAGCCAGAACAACAATTTGAATTGCGACCCATTAAACCTAAGTGTAATGATATGAAATGAGCTCAGGTTAGATTACGGGGGAAAAAACTACCATTACGAGTTTGCGTATGATGACTTAAGACACTGAGAACGATGACTAAGGTGTTGCGTATGATGACTTAAGACACTGAGAACGATGACTAGGTGTTGGGTATGATGACTTAAGACACTGAGAACGATGACTAGGTGTTGCGTATGATGACTAAGACACTGAGAACGATGACTAAGGTGTTGGGTATGATGACTTAAGACACTGAGAACGATGACTGAGGTGTTGGGTATGATGACTTAAGACACTGAGAACGATGACTGAGGTGTTGCGTATGATGACTTAAGACACTGAGAACGATGACTAAGGTGTTGGGTATGATGACTTAAGACACTGAGAACGATGACTAAGGTGTTGGGTATGATGACTTAAGACACTGAGAACGATGACTAAGGTGTTGGGTATGATGACTTAAGACACTGAGAACGATGACTAAGGTGTTGGGTATGATGACTTAAGACACTGAGAACGATGACTAAGGTGTTGGGTATGATGACTTAAGACACTGAGAACGATGACTAAGGTGTTGGTATGATGACTTAAGACACTGAGAACGATGACTAAGGTGTTGGGTATGATGACTTAAGACACTGAGAACGATGACTAAGGTGTTGGGTATGATGACTTAAGACACTGAGAACGATGACTAAGGTGTTGGGTATGATGACTTAAGACACTGAGAACGATGACTAAGGTGTTGCGTATGATGACTTAAGACACTGAGAACGATGACTAAGGTGTTGCGTATGATGACTTAAGACACTGAGAACGATGACTAAGGTGTTGGGTATGATGACTTAAGACACTGAGAACGATGACTAAGGTGTTGGGTATGATGACTTAAGACACTGAGAACGATGACTAAGGTGTTGGGTATGATGACTTAAGACACTGAGAACGATGACTAAGGTGTTGCGTATGATGACTTAAGACACTGAGAACGATGACTAAGGTGTTGGGTATGATGACTTAAGACACTGAGAACGATGACTAAGGTGTTGGTATGATGACTTAAGACACTGAGAACGATGACTAAGGTGTTGAGTATGATGACTTAAGACACTGAGAACGATGACTAAGGTGTTGAGTATGATGACTTAAGACACTGAGAACGATGACTAAGGTGTTGGTATGATGACTTAAGACACTGAGAACGATGACTGAAGGTGTTGGGTATGATGACTTAAAACACTGAGAACGATGACTGAGGTGTTGCGTAGCATTGACTAAGACGAGTGAGGACGATGACTAAGGTGTTGGTGTGATGACTTAAAGACAGTGAGAACGATGACTAAGGTGTTGGGTATGATGACTTAAGACACTGAGAACGATGACTGAGGTGTTGCGTATGATGACTTAAGACACTGAGAACGATGACTAAGGTGTTGGGTATGATGACTTAAGACACTGAGAACGATGACTAAGGTGTTGGGTATGATGACTTAAGACACTGAGAACGATGACTGAGGTGTTGCGTATGATGACTTAAGACACTGAGAACGATGACTAAGGTGTTGAGTATGATGACTTAAGACACTGAGAACGATGACTAAGGTGTTGAGTATGATGACTTAAGACACTGAGAACGATGACTAAGGTGTTGAGTATGATGACTTAAGACACTGAGAACGATGACTAAGGTGTTGAGTATGATGACTTAAGACAGTGAGAACGATGACTAAGGTGTTGAGTATGATGACTTAAGACAGTGAGGACGATGACTGAGGTGTTGAGTATAATGACTTAAGACACTGAGAACGATGACTAAGGTGTTGAGTATGATGACTTAAGACAGTGAGAACGATGACTAAGGTGTTGAGTATGATGACTTAAGACACTGAGAACGATAAAACTGGAGTCAATTTAGATGTGATGACTTAAGACACTGAGAACGATGACTAAGGTGTTGGGTATGATGACTTAAGACACTGAGAACGATGACTGAGGTGTTGCGTATGATGACTTAAGACACTGAGAACGATGACTAAGGTGTTGAGTATGATGACTTAAGACACTGAGAACGATGACTAAGGTGTTGAGTATGATGACTTAAGACACTGAGAACGATGACTAAGGTGTTGAGTATGATGACTTAAGACACTGAGAACGATGACTAAGGTGTTGAGTATGATGACTTAAGACAGTGAGAACGATGACTAAGGTGTTGAGTATGATGACTTAAGACAGTGAGGACGATGACTGAGGTGTTGAGTATAATGACTTAAGACACTGAGAACGATGACTAAGGTGTTGAGTATGATGACTTAAGACAGTGAGAACGATGACTAAGGTGTTGAGTATGATGACTTAAGACACTGAGAACGATGACTAAGGTGTTGAGTATGAGGACTTAAGACACTGAGAACGATGACTAAGGTATTGAGTATGATGACTTGAGTGCCTTATCCCTAACGACTTAAAATCTTAAGTAGAATGATTTTCAAGTGTAATTATCCCTTAAGTGAGGATTATTTAAAAGTGTCGAGATCGTAAGTGCAATTACTTAACACTTGGACCACATGTAGTGTTAAGTGCAATTACTTAAGATCTGTGGATTTTGTGGATAATGTCCTAAAGTGCGATTACTTAAGACACTTGGAATGAAAAGATAAATTATTCCAAGTGCGATTACTACTAAACAGCTCGACTTGGACTGATGAAGCCTTTAAGTGTGATTAAGTGGCTTTCTTAAGTGTGATTATTTAAAATCTCTTATATCAATGACAGGAGACGTAAATAAGCGTACTTAAATATCAATTAAGACAATTTCATAGTTACATCCAAATTAATCAAGTTAATTACTTATCGTTTTTGGCTTCAACTATTCAAAAACAACAACAACAATAAAACAACAACACCAACAATAAACAACAGAAGAAGAAGAAGAAGAAGAACAAGAAGAAGAAGAAGAACAAGAACAAGAACTCAATATATCAATCCACTATTATCCTGTTTACTCATCTCTCTCTTTATCTCCTTCCACATCATCTTTATCATCGTCTTAATCTCTTGGCAGTCTTCTTCATCTTTGCCTCGTTTCTTAACTTCCTCCTCAGAGATAAGACCCGTAATGACAAGAGTGTTTAAGGCAGTTATTAGCGCCTTCACCCTTAACTATTGTTCCCTGCAGGCTGTGTATAACCTCGGCCACACACACACACACACACACGTCTTGAGAACAGTCGATTGATATCTGGGTAATTACTGCCGTTCTTCGTTAGCTTTCTCTCTCTCTCTCTCTCTCTCTCTCAATATATTTCTCTGTCTGTCTTTGTCTATCTATTTATTCATCTCTCTCTCTCTCTCTCTCTCTCTCTCTCTCTCTCATTTGTTCTCTGTCTTTGGGTTTCCTGTTTTTATTCTTGGTCTTTCTGTCTCCCCTTCCTGTCATCGTCTGTCTGTCTATACGTCTCTGTCTCTCTTATCTGGTTCTCTCTTTTCGTTTATTTTTTTACATCACCACTTGTTTGTGTTCGTCTGTGTCCGTGATTGTCTCTGTGCTTGCGTGAGTGCGTGTCTGTATATGTAATTGCTTTGTGTGCGTGCGTGCGTTATGTCTATACACGCACACATATATAAGTAAGATAAATCATTCCATTTTTTAATTTCTCGACGCATTAACATATAGATAAGCATCCATGTTGTACTGCGAGAGGTCGAAGAAAATAATTTTTTTTAACCAATAAAAACCTTCCTTCTAATCATCTCGTTCGTTGATTGGCTTTCCCTCCCTGATACGTTTTATCCAAATATGCTGAACCATATTATGAAGAGTGGTGAAACTCTTGATGCATTGCTCCCTCAGGCGCCGACGGAAGGTATCATGACCCACCGACTGGGAAGGGCGTGGAATCCCCCCCCCATCCCCCTCCCCCATCCTCGCCCATCCTTGGAGGTGGTGAATGGTACCATCCGTCAGGCGCCGACGGAAGGTATCAGGACCCACCCACTGGGGAAGAATGGAATCCCCATCCCGCCCATCGAACTCATCCATCCTCACTCATTCACTCTCACACAACACAGAAAGTCAGATCAGCAACCTTGGACTTGGTCACAATTTTCGTGATGCCATATGGCAGCAGGGTCTACCATTAGACAACACATTATGCTTCCAATATCTTCCCAGGCGGTAGTACCTCCCTGTTCGGTAGCTCAAAAATGCGGGCCCAGGGAATCCTTATAGGATTCTCCACAACTCGTGTCGTGGAGTCCTGATCGTTCCCGAAGGATCTATATGAGACAGGAACTGCTTGGTGGTGCGTGGGGAGGAGAGTGACCGTTGGAGTCGGCACTCTGTTGGTTGTGAGTGCAGAGAGTGGAAGAGAGTGCACTGTCGGGAAAGGAGACAATCAACTTTTTAATATAACTCAGCTGTGATTATTGAGAACTCTATCAGAGGTCGACTGAATATACACAAAAATTGCTTACTAATATAGCGAGGCACCGGGACTAGACAACAACCAGCATGATGTATTAAAGTTTGGCATGAAGGCTCCTATCTCATGACTCTGCTGCCATGTACTGGGTCATATTTCTTGGTATATTTACAGGTTTTCATGCATTATTCACATGGCAATAAAGATGTGAAATTAAGGGTCCTTCTAGCCGTTACTAAAATCTTGTGACTGGTTTAATGTAGTGAATATTATATACAATGAGTCAGAGTTGTGTTTGTAATATTTTAATATTATTGTTAAGTTAGAGCTGTCATCTTCCTGTCAAGTTAGAGCTATCATCTCCCTGTCTAGTTAGAGTCAGGTCAAAATTGCCAACAGCGTGTCAAATCATAGCTGTTATCTCCCCGCCTGACCAGAGCTGTCAAAATCCTGTCTAGGTAAAGTTGTCATCTCCCTGTCAGGTCCCGGCTGTCAATAACCTGTCACATCAAAGGTGTTATATCGCTGCTAGGCCTAAACTGTCAAATCCTTGTGTAGAGGAAGAAAGCGGAAGAAGGAGAGGGAAATAAAGAGAAAGGAGGGAGGTGGAAAAAAAGGAAGTAGATGGAAGAAGGAAGAGAGGGAGATGGAGGTAGGAAAAGGGAAGAAGAATGAAGGAGGAGGAAAAGAAGATGAGGGAGCTGGAAAGAAATGCAAAAGAAAGAAGAGGAGGAGGAACAGTGGGAGGAGGGGGAGGAGGAGGAGGAACAGAGGGATGAGGAGGAGGAGGAGAGAACTTCTTCAAAACAAATCCTGTTAGCTGAATTCTTATAACTTTAAGTTTTTTAAGTCAAATTATAGGAAGTAGCTTAATGTGTTCAGTTAAAGATGACGACTGGAGCTAAATAAACATTGTATTGTATTAATGTACGTTAAAGTTTATATTAACACAGGCCATCTGAAGATAACGTAAGAGAGCTAATTGGTCCACTACCTAGCTCTTCACTACCATTAATTACAAGCAACAGAGCTAATGATGAGGAATGGGCAGGTTAATGACACAGATTCGTAAACAGGCTGAACAAAGATTCATTTTACTTAAATATATAGACATATTGCAACACCCGCACATACACAGGCAGATAAGCAGATAATGATAGACAAAAAGTTTGATAGATACATACAAAATTATACAAAGTGTTAGATAAATACACAGAACATATATAAATATTAACAAATTTACAATATATTTAACATTTACTGAAACACGAAATAATTTGATATTACCTGGAAATTATCAAGTTATTTTCAGAGGTATTAATGATCACTAGGGCCCGGATAGTTATGCACTAAAAAACCATGAAATATGCATGCAAATATGCACTAAAAACCAGGGGAAATATGCATTTATATGCACTAAAAATGTCACTTATAAAGCCAAGAATGCAGGTTATACGGAAACAAAATAGTTAATATAAACTAATGTTAATGTTTATTAAGCAATATACGTAATGTATTTAACATATATATGTGAAAGTGCTGCAAAAAATATATATGAACATGTATTTACATTATAGACTGACTTACTGGAACATGCAAGAAGTAGTTGTTGCTCCTTTTGTGCACTATTGGACTTAACAGCTTCGAGTCGGATGTGCTTGCTTGTTTTAAGGTGTTGTTGGACTTGAAATTTCTTGCTCGCTGTCACTGGTGCTTCACAATATTTACAAAACAGTACACTTCCATCAGTAGTAAATGCATCAAATTCCTTTACATATGATCTCAGCACTTCATTTTGGTTTCTTTGTACTTTCGGCATTTTCACGAGCAGCAGAAGAGAGTAGCTCCACACAGCAGCACTGCTCCTGACTGACTAACTCACTAGTCCAATGAGTCATGACCAGGTGTGGAAACGACAGATTAAAGCGACGTGACCTCACCTCACTTCACCTAACCACACCTCACCTCACCTCCCAGTACCACGTGTGCTCATTCAGTGGCAACAAAGAGATACTGCCAGATGAATATTTTACCAAAATATGCATTTATATGCAGTTATCTAGGTAATATGCACTTATCATAGAAATCACGCAAAATATGCATTTGCATATGAAATATGCAAATGCATAACTATCCGGGCCCTAATGATCACTGATTGTACAGGTGAGCTTTGACGAGTTAGTCAGGTGAGTGTTTAGGTGAATAGCTCAGGTGAGTTATTATTTCCCCTCCCATCCTTTCCTCCCTCGTTTTTATTACCTCTTTCATTCTCTCTCTCTCTCTCTCTCTCTCTCTCTCTCTCTCTCTCTCTCACACACATTTTTCCCTATCCATTTCCTTATTCCACTCTAGCCCTACATCTGTTTTCCCTCTTCTCCTCCTTCTTTCTCATCTACTCCTTCGTCTTCTACTCTCCATCTCCTTTCCTTCTCACTCTCCTCCTCCTCTCTGCCTCTCACCCCCCATTGTTCTCCTCTTCCTCTATCTCTCTTTTCCATTAATCTCCTCATCTTTCCCTCTTATCCCCTTCTTCACTTTCTTTCTGCTTATCTACCTTCATCTTTACTCTAAATATTCTCTTTTCTCTCTTCTTCCTTTCTTTCGTTTTCCTATCATTTTCCTCCCCTCTCATCCTCTCTCTCCTTTTATTGCTACCCCCTTCATTCTTTCCTTCAATTTCTCCTTTCCCTTTTACTTCACTCCTTCATCTTCCTTCCTTACCCTTCCCTTTCCTTTCCTTTCTATGCTATCATCTTCTCTCCCTCTCTTTCTCTCCATTCTTCCCCATCCTCTCTCTTCCTCTCCTTTCATCTTATCCTCTATCGTTCTTTCTGTCTCTATCACCTCTCATATCTCTCCCTCTCTCTCTCCCGCTTCTTTCCTCTTCCTTTCCCTATCTTACTTTCCCATCTCTCTCTTATCCTATTCTCTCCTTCCCCTCCTCTCCTCTCCCTCTCACCCACCTCCTCTCCCTCTCACCCACCTTCTCTCCCTCTCACCCACCTCCTCTCCCTCTCACCCACCTCCTCTCCCTCTCACCCACCTTCTCTCCCTCTCACCCTTCTCTCCCTCTCCCCACCTTCTCCCTCTCCCACCCCCCTTCCTCTCCCTCCTCCCCCTTCTCTCCCTCTCCCCCCTCCTCTCCCCTCTCACCTTCTTCCACCCTCTTCTCCTCTTCCTCTCCCTCTCATCCCCTCCTCTCCTTCTCACCCACCTCCTCCTCCCTCTCACCACCTCCCCTCCCTCTCATCACCCACCTCATCCCCCCTCTCACCCACCTCCTCCTCCCTCTCCCACCTCCTCCTTCCTCTCCCTCTCACGCCCTCCTCTTCCTCTCACCCCTCATGTCCCTCTCACCCCTGGCCTTCCTTTCACCCCCTCCTCACCCTCACTCCCTTTTATCCACCCCACCCCCCTCCTCCCCCCCTCTCACCCACCCCTCCTCTCCCTTCTCCCCCCCTCCCTCTCCCTTTCCCCACCCCTCCTCTCCCCCTCTCACCCCACCTCCTCTCCTCCCCTCTCCCCCACCTCTCCTCCTCCCACCCCCCTCCCTCTCTCCTTTTCACCCCCCTCCTCTCCCTCTCCACCCCCTCTCCTCTCCCCTCTCCCCACCCCTCCTCTCCCTCACCCCCCTCCCTTTCCTCTCACCTCCTCTCCCTCTCTCCCACCTCCTCTCCCTCTCACCCACCTCATCTCCCTTTCACCCACCTCCTCTTCCTCTCATCCACCTCCTCTTCCTCTCACCCACCTCCTCCTCCCTCTCACCCCTTCCTCTCTCTCTCACTCCTTCCTCTCCCTCTCACCCCTTACTCTCCCTCTCACCTCTTACTCTCCCTCTCACCTCTTTCTCTCCCTCTCACCCTCTCCTCTTCCTCTCACCCCTTCCTCCTCTCCCTCTCACCCCTTCCTCTCCTTCTCACCCCTTCCTCTCCCTCTCACCCACCTCCTCTCCCTCTCACCCCCCTCCACTACTCAGGAGAGAGGGTACGTCTACGTGAGTCTGACAGCGTGGGAACTGTTCTCTCCAGTCACGCCTCCTGTCAGCCGTGACGACCCGCTGACAGCTGCACGTCGCTCGGGATTAAACGACTTGTCGGAACCTGACGTTGCACAGCTGGCTCACTTTCCTCTCAAAACACACGCGGATCAGGGCATGATTGATGGGTATGATAGGAAGGCCGAATGATTGATTGATTGATGAATTGAAGGGATATGCATTTTGATAGATTGATAGACTGATAGATGTGATGGATAGCCAGCCAGCCAGACAGACAGACAGAGAGACACAGACAGATATAGACTGGATTGATGAATAGACAGATAGACACAGTAGATTGGTTGATTGACAAATAGATAAATAAATAAACAGAATGATGATTGAACAAATAATTAGTTGAATAAATTGATAGATTGAATGGATGGATGTTTTAATTGCTTCCGATGTTTATTTACAAGAAATAATATAGTTGTATATATAAATGAACTATATAAACACACATATATAAATTTACATATAGAAACGCACAAACTTATACACATTGAAGTACAGTACATTTATATAGATTATAAAGCAAAGATAGGGAAGTAGAAACATACACACACACATAGACACACATACAAACACGTACAAATAACCACACACACACAAACGCACATACACAGAAACATACAACATGCACACACACACACACACACACACACATACACACACACACACACACACAAAACACACACACACACACATCAATCATCTACTTCACATTGGGTGGATCAGTGTGAAATTTTAGGCAGTGTTTGCAAAGATAGATTACAGGGTTGGAAGCTGCTGAGTGTCTGTACTATTATCTGTCACTCTTACCAGCTTTAGCACGTCAACACGAGAGAGAGAGAGAGAGAGAGAGAGAGATTACAGTCTTTCTATAATTATAAATATACCGTCACCGTTTAGCTGTTTATTTTCACTTAGTTATATGATCTGTCACTACTGTCAGTTAGACGCACCTGTCTCCACGCAGTTTTACCATCACATGTATATGAATCCTGATTTTGATACCTGTATTACCTTTCGTCACACTCCCGTACACACCTGCCTTCCTCTGACGTCAGTGCCGTCTACACACCTGTCATCAACACTATCATGAGACGTCCTTAGCCCCAGGTATACAGTTTCCTTCACCTGTCAACACTGCAATGTACACACGTCTTCACCTGTCAACATCACCGTCTCCACACGTCTCCACCTGTCAAAAGTTCTGTCCGTTAACTCCTTCACCTATCGACATCTCCTGTCTATAGGCTGTCATCATCACCATCTACACCACAACTGCAGGTAGACACACGGCTTCCTCGACCTGTCATCACCATCAGGTACACTCGTCACAACCACCACCAGGGCCACTCTCTGACATAATCGCCAGTGTCATCGACTAAACTCTCCAATCGGTCGAGACCTCGAAACTCTATCTTACGAAGCACGAAATCCATCCTTCTTCAAGACTACAGCAGGAGGAAACAACAGCGACGAAAAGTCCCTTATGATGTACTCGTCCTTCTCATTAAGCTCCTGTAGAAGGCCGTCTTGTTGAAGGGACTGTTAGAGAAATACCCTCCTACTGGATAACATCAAGGAGTATTTACCATCTGTAGGAGTCGTCTTTATACTTGTTGAGTTTAATGAGGAGTGAGGGAAGGGGTAGAGGGGTAAGTTCCTCCTCGTTGGTGGTCTCTCTCGTCTGTGTCTTCAGCTCCCCCCTTCGCCCGGAGTCCACGCGTGTTGTGCCTCCCGCCGGGTAATTGACTTATCGAGTCGGCGTCGTGAGGAATTGTGGTGTTATTATGATTACTATCATTGCCCGGTGACCTCGTATCACCGGGGCGCGAGGGTGGGTGGGGGGGAGGGGAGGTAGAGTGCGTGGCAGCAGAGAACGAAAATGGTTGGAATTTGAGTGTGTGTGTGTGTGTGTGTTGAAGTAAGAGTCATGTATAGTAGTGTGTGTGCTGGAGTGAGAGGGTAAGAACGTGTGTGGTGGACTGAATGTTATGAAAAAAGTGTGTTGTAGTGAGAGGCAAGTGTGGTAGAGTGTGTGTTGCTGTAAGAGGGAGATGTGACAAAGTCTGTGTTGGAGTGAGAAGGATGTTTAGTAGAGTGTGTGTTGAAATGAGATGGAAGTGTGTGTGTGTGTGTGTGTGTGTGTGTGTGTGTTAGAGTGCGAGGTGGTTGTAGTAGTGTGTGTGTGTGTGTCCTGTAGACCGTGAGAAAGGAGCATTTAAGTGTGTTTGAATGGTAAGGTTATCTACCGAAGTGAATAAATATAACATTGTTCAGTACAAGAAGGACATATAATGAAGATGTAAGTGTCTCCCTCTAAGTGTATAATGGTGAACATTTTTATAACTCAGTACATATCTCAATTTATAAGAGGAGAAAATGACTATAAATAACTTTAGGATTATAACTATGATTATAAACTATAAGAAGAAATTATAATGAACTTGAAGGCACTGAAAGATGTATTTGAAGTAAATATATATACATATATATATATATATATATATATATATATATATATATATATATATATATATCCATGCACTCACACGTCACCCCGGAGAGACTTGCTCGAGAAAATGCTTTTAGCTCAATGTACAAGTCAATAAAGCCAAGCTAATGAACAAATTACACACTAGAATAAGACAAGAGAAAGATGCAGAGTGACAGGACTTACTGGCGAATGCGTAACCGGACAAACAAGGAAACTAGATAATCGAAATTAAGATGCAAAGGAGGGGAGCAATTGTATCAAAGAACTGTATATATTGAGACAGGTAGGTAAAGCAAATATATGCCCTTGATAATATGTATAACAAATAAACATCTTTCGTTATATCGGTTCAAGTGGATACGTGGTAAACTCAGATCTTAAAATACTATAAATGGATTACACACACACACACACACACACAAACAAATAGTAAGCACAAGAAAGGGGAAGAATATTTATGAAGGAGGTGATTCAGACAGACAGAGGTAAAAGAAGGACCGACTGGTTTAAAAGTTCTCTCACGTCGTGCTCCGGACCGTCAGCTCGCCCCGTTTCTACTCTCCGTGTGGGTGCACAGCCACAACTCCAATTAAACGGACGACTTGCATTTAAAGTATGTTATATATATATAGCGGTCGCCTCCTCATGCTAATTCATCCATCTAGATCACCCAGGGTGCCGTGGCAGGGTGCCAGGGAGGACTTTGGCAGGGTGAGACGGGGAGAGGGACAAGGGGGAGAGATGGGGAGGTTTGCTGGAGGTATCAGGGTGGTCGTTGACAGGAGGCCAGTGGGTAGGTGACAAGGCAGAATGAACTAGTGGGCCTCTTGAGGGCCAACGACAAGTTATAAAAGGGCCAGTGACAAGACTCAAGTTGAACTGATGGCGAAGGATGGACTGGTCTGGTACGTCATATGAGAGGTCAGTGGCAGGACTCAGCTGGTTGATCCAGTGAGCCTCTGGGTGGACACACTCAAATAACTGTATATGATGCTCGCCGCGAAAATGGGAGCGACTATATTACCTCAAAAGTTTCCATGATAGAGAGACACTCGGAACAACATATGACACCAAAATACTTTATACTGGACGATCCAGTAAGGTAGAAAATAAGGTTCCAGGAAGATCGATGGTAGAGTGTCAGGATTTTAGGAAGATCGATGGTCCAGTAGAGTAAGTTTAGGTTTCAGAGAAGACCATTATAACATTCTTACAGGGTTGATATGAAGGTTAAAGAAGGCGTAGGAAAGGCTCCAGAACTGTTAATGGTTTATTTTCAGGATGATATAAGACAAAACTACATAAAATAGATGGTAAGAAACCATGAGTGTCAAGTGTAGAAATTTCCAGTATCAGGTATAGGACCTGGACCTGCTACTGACCAGGTCTTCAGGAGAGGCTATGATAAGCCATCAGAAAGTGGGAGAGAACTTCCAGTAGGGATGATGGTCGTGTATCAGGAGTAATGGTGTCAAGACTTCAAGAGTGTTGCCTATAAGGGTTTAGAAAGTTAATTGTCAGAATTTCTTTTTATTAATGGTAAATTAATGAAGGAGTCTAACTGTAGTCTATGATTTGTTGCTAGGAAGACTACAGCTGAGTTACAAGAGTCAATGGCGAGACAATTATGGTAGATGATAAGAATCCTATGAGTGACCGATATTGAATTTCTTTTGTGTTTCATTGGGATTATGTGGTTCTAAAAATAAGAAACAAAATACCGAAATTAATCGATTCATTCGAGTCAGGATATTTATGTGAAGATGTTAAGCTAAGAATATAGTTAAAAAAATTCCCTGAAAAAATGGATTATTAATATTCTGGATTAGATTAATTTATCCCTTTCCCAAAAACAACACTGGATAAATAATTAGCCAGAGTAAGAGTTCTAATGGGGAGGGAGACCAGGCATTACCAGGTAGAGAGATTAATGAAGGAGAGGACGTTATAATGT